>NC_051063.1:176644296-176875158 GCF_004664715.2 Peromyscus leucopus | reverse complement strand
AGAAGAAAGAAGAAAACGACAATTACTAGTTTTAAATACTTTACATTGGATTGGATTGTTTTATATTGTATACAAATTTGAAATTGATATTGTTAGAAAATGCTATATGTATATTTCTAATTGTATTCATACCATTCATTTAACAATGTAATGCAAATTTCTGATCCTTGAATGTTATTATTACCAACTATTAGGATATAAAGAAATGAAAGTTAGTAGTTAGACATTACAATAGAACTTGTAGTCATGTTAGATATATTTTAAAAATTGAGCAGAGATGTTTTAGACAGGTCATCTTCAAACCCTTCAGAGATCTACAGAATATGGCATTTAAAATGTTTTAATAACTTAGAAAATTTTTCTTTTTTGAGACATGTCGGCTCCTGGCAGTACCAATCTACTTCAGAGAAAATATGGGCATTGAAGAAACTGTATACAGAGTCAACTTTCATTGTGGCAAAAGTTAGCCACTGGACAACAAAGTATCCTCGAATCAACAGGACAAAATGGACAGACAGGGCACGAAACAAAGGACTACTGATTCTTGCCAAAACAAGTGTGGTTATGGCTTTATCAAAAGGCATCTTCTGAGGCCAGGACAATATGGCCCCATCCCTGAAGTGGCCTTTGCAATCCGGAAAAGGTACGGTGCCCTTTTCTTCGAAGGCAGCTTAACAGGCAGAGGGCCGATGGCTTCTGTTGTGCAATGGAACAGCAGCTGAAAGTTCATGCCTCTCGAAAGTAGACTGGCATTTAATAGAGGGATGTGGAGAAGAAGGGGATGCTGAGATGAAGCCATATATACACAGCCAAGAAGAATGGACAGCTGAATTAAAAAACTGTCAACAATTTCCAGAATTTAAAATCCTGAATCATGACAGGACACTAGTGGAATTCAGGTGTTTCTGGTACATGGACTGCTCTCACCCAATGTGAGATTGAACTGTTGACCTTGTGTACATCCTACTTCACAAATGAGTCTGTCAAATACACTAAGCCTATAGGCTGAAGATGATGCCCCAACACTGCGGAGAAACCTCAGGTGACTGCCCAAGCAGCTGGCTGTTTCTGTCAACTCACAAAATTTTTTGGAAGTTGCTTGCATGCACTTCCTGTTTTTTATTTTTGTTAGCTAATATTATTCCCTTCTTGGGTCTCTGAGGGAGTTGAAGATTAGTTAGTTATGGTTGAAGATTAGTTAGTTATAGTTGAAAATTAATTAGGATAGAAAGTGCATTAGATACATCTTGGATTTACCAAAATAGGATAGATAATGGAATTATTTTCTCTGATTTGTCAAATACCTGTTTAGGTATTTATTACTTGTATATATTGTATATAGTTATTGTACTTTTGTATATAGTTTTTTCTTTTGTTAGTTATAACCTTTTGCTTTTTTTTCTTTTTATTAAAAATAGAAAAGGGGAAATGTGGTGGTAATCTAATTGTACTGAAATATTATTTTGATTGTATGTTAATAAATAAAGTTGTCTGGGGGGTCAGAGCTATTAGAGCCATAGCAAGAGTGTGGCGGTGGTGGCACACGCCTTTAATCCCATAAGATCTCTGTGTGTTCAGGGTCAGAGCTATTAGAGCCATAGCAAGAGTGTGGCGGTGGTGGCACACGCCTTTAATCCCATAAGATCTCTGTGTGTTCAGGGATACAGCCAGCATTGGAGACATATGCCTTTAAGACCTAGGGGGCTGTACATTCAGACAGTGATGAGGCAGTCATGTGTTTGGGTTTACAACCAATGAGAAGGCAGAACAACATACTACAAAAAAAAACCGAACAGACAGGATATAGCTCTCTTTCGGGAAGCTGGGACACCGCAGGCAGAAGGGTGAGATTTTAGCTCTGAGCTCTGACCTCTCGGCTTTCTCTTTTACATTGTTTCTGTGTTTCTTATTTAATAAGACTGTTGATTACATCAACACTGCCCCCACCTCTGGGGTGGAGGATAGCACAGCAAAGACCAGTGCTGAATAACTCAGCAACCACCAAGGCCCAGATCTAGGGCTTTGAGTTGGGTCACCCCAACATTTACCCTATCTATGAGCTGATGGAGAAAGTGGAAAGGGTCAGTCCTGCAGAAGCATAGCCAAAGGATCTCCATGACTCCAGGGAATAATAATCGGATATCTGAGAGGAGTCTAGAGGAATCAGTATTGATGGTGTAGCAGAAGCCCTGAACCAGACCAACAGCTCATTGCAATGGACATTTGCAAATAAAGCTATTTGGGCAAAAGGGTCTACTTCATGACACACCCCAGCTCCCAATGCGATGATGATGAATAAATATGTGATGGAGAGGTGGGAAAGATGGAGTAGCAAAGTGGAACAAGTATTTTTGGAACTGGAGACACAACATGTTTGACTGGTATGAGAGAAGACTTCCATTGATAGAGGAACATGTTATTGCCCAGAGGAATTGGTAAGATGGTTTGATTTGGGGTTTGTTTGTTTTTCCTTTTCTTTTTAAAATAAATTTATTTGTGTGTTTTAGTTTCCAGACATAGTTTCCTCTCTGTCCTCTCCTCCCAGTATCTTTCCCAGTAAAACCCCCCTGTTGGCACCCTCCAAACCACTCTTTGTCCATTTCTGTTTAGGAAAGGGCAGGTCTCTCATGAGTATCAACAAAATACAGCATATCAAGCTGCAGTAAAACTAAGTACTTCCCCACGTATTAAAGCTTCTCAAAGTGACCTATTATGTGGAGTAGGGTCCCAAAAGCCAGTAAAAGAATCAGAGATAGGCCCTGTTTCCACTATTAGTATCCCTACAAGAGCACCAAGCTAAAAAAAACTATAATACACATACAGAGGGCCTAGATCAGTCCCATGTAGGCACCCTGGTTGGCAGTTCAGACTCTGTGAGCCCCTATGAGCCCAGGTTGATTCTGTGAGTTTTCTTGTGGTGTCCTTGACCCCTGTGGCTCCAAAAATTCTTTCTCCCCTCTTCTGTAGGATTCTCTGAACTCCACCCAGTGTTTGCCTGTGGGTCTGCATCTCTTTCCATCAACTGCTGGATGAAGCCTCTCTGAGGACAATTGGGTTTAGGCACCAATCTAGTTATAGGAGATGGACAGTTCAGACTACATATCTGCTGTTGCTAAGAGTCTAATTTGGAGTCTTCCTTGGAGATTCTTGGCAAAATGCCTTGTGCCAAGTTTTTACCTAAACCTGAAATGCATCCTTTTCTGTTAGTCTTTTTCAGTACTTTCGCCCTTCATCCCCTCCCTCAACCTGATTGATCACATTCTCATGACCACCTGCCCTCAGTTCACTCACAAAATCTTTATTTGCCTTTCACAGGGTTATCTAGGTGTACCTCCCCCCATGAATCATCCTTCTTACCTAGTCTCTCTGGTTCTGTGGATCATAACATTATTATCCTTTATTTTACAGCTAATATCCACATATGAGTGAGTACATGCCACGATTGTCTTTCTGTCTGGGTTACCTCACTCAGGATGATTTTTTTCTAGTTTCATCTATTTGCTTTCAAATTTTGCGGTGTCCATGTTTTAAGGAGCTGATTAATTCTCCATTGGGTAAATGTACCACATTTTCTTTATTTCTTGGTTGAGATACATCAGGGTTTCCAGGTTCTGTCTATTATAAATCAAGTTGCTATGAACATAGTTAGGCAAATATTGTTGTTATATGATTAATCATCCTTTGGGTATATATCCAAGAGTGGAATAGTTGGGTCTTGGGGTAGGTTGATTCCCAGTTTTCTGAGAAACCTCCATACTAACTTCCAAAGTAGATGTACAAGTTTGCACTCCCACCAGCAATGGAGGAGTGTTCCCCTTACTCTACCTCCTCTCTAGCATGAGCTATTACTTGTGTTTTTTATCTGTATGAATTGTAAAACTCATACAGAGTGGTTGGATGCTCACTCCTAAATGGAACATTATGCAATTACCTCTAAGGCTTAGGGACCTCTGCAGAAGAGGGAGTGGAAAGAACATAGAAGGTGGAAAGAGAAATAGAAGAGCTTGAAATGCTGACTTGTGGCATGACAGAGCAAGTGTAGCATGATCTCCATGGTACTGAGGCTACTTGCAATGGGCCTGCACAAGACTGGCCTATCGATGATGCATGATGAGTGGGGAGGACATTCATGGGCCACTACTGCTCCCTGCTGAAGTCCTGGATACTGAAGGATTCTGGGTGATAAGAATTCAATGTCCCTCTCTGTTCTTGATCCAGCTGGGATCTCCCGCTCCCACAGGCTCTCTTTCCCTCGACCCTCACCCTTCATTACTCCCACTCATGTCCAGGTTGTTCATGTAGATCTCAGCCATTTCTCCATTATTGGGTGATCCCCATGTCTTTCTTGGGGTCCTGTTTTCCAGGTAGTCTTCCTGGTGATGTGAGTAGCAGTCCAGTCATCCTTGTTCCACCTCTAGTATCCTCCTATGAGTGAGTTCATACCATATTTGTCTTTCTGAGTCTGGGTTACCTCACTCAGAATGATATTTTCTAGATCCATCCATTTGCCTGCAAACCTCATGATGTCATTGTTTTTCTCTCCTGAGTAGTATTCCATTGTGTATATGTGCCACAATTTATTTATCCATTCTTCAGTTGAAGGGCATCTAGGTTGTTTCCAGTTTTTGGCTATTACAAACAATGCTGATATGAACATAGTTGAGCAAGTGCTCTTGTGGTATGATTGAGCATTTCTTGGGTATATGCCCAAGAGTAGTATAGCTGGGTCTTGGAATAGGAGACCATGGTAAATGAAGACCATATGAGAAAAGGAAGAAACAAAGTGCTAAAGAGGCCCACAGAAATCTACAAAGATACCTCCACAAAAGACTGCTGGCAATGGTCGAGAGACAGACAGAACATACCTACTCTGGTGATGGGATGGCCAAACACCCTAATAGCTGTGCCATAAACCCCATCCAAGGACTGAGGAATCTGGATGCAGACATCCATGGCTAGGCCCCAGGTGGAGTGCCGGGAGTCTAATTAGTGAGAAAGAGGAGGGTTTATATGAGCGAGAATTTTTGAAACCAAGGTTGGATAAAGCACAGGGACAAATAGCCAAAGGAATGGAAACACATGAACTATGAACCAAAGGCTGAGGGGCCCCCAACTGGATCAGGCCCTCTGAATAGATGAGACAGTTGATTGACTTGATCTGTTTGGGAGGCATCTAGGCAGTGGTACCAGGTCCTGTGCTCATTGCATGAGTTGGCTGTTTGGAACCTGTGAGTTATGCAGGGACGCTTGGCTCAGTCTGGGAGGAGGGGACTGGACCTGCCTGGACTGAGTCTACCAGGTCGATCTCAGTCCTCCGGGGAGGCTTTGCCCTAGAGGAGGTGGGAATGGGGGGTCGGCGGGGGGGGGGGGGGAAGGGGTTGATATGTAGAACTGAATGGTATTGTAAAATAAAATAAAAGGGGCGAGGGGTGAGGGAAAGAGAGCGGGAGATCCCACCTGGATCAAGAACAGAGAGGAAGAACAAGGAATAGGAGACCATGGTAAATGAAGACCACATGAGAAAAGGAAGAAACAACGTGCTAAAGAGGCCCACAGAAATCCACAAAGATACCCCCACAAAAGACTGCTGGCAATGGCCGAGAGACAGCCAGGACTGACCTACTCTGGTGATGGGATGGCCAAACACCCTAATAGTTGTGCCAGAAACCCCATCCAACGACTGAGGGATCTGGATGCAGAGATCCACAGCTAGGCCCCGGGTGGAGCTCCGTGAGCCTAATTAGCGAGAAAGAGGAAGGTTTATTTTAATTTTTTTGGTCTTTGTTTTTCGAGACAGGGTTTCTCTGTGTAGCTTTGAGCTTTTCCTGGATCTCACTTGGTAGCCCAGGCTGGCCTCGAACTCACAGAGATCCGCCTGGCTCTGCCTCCCGAGTGCTGGGATTAAAGGCGTGCGCCACCACCGCCCGGCAAGAGGAGGGTTTATATGAGCGAGAATTGTTGAAAACAAGGTTGGATAAAGCACAGGGACAATAGCCAAAGGAATGGAAACACATGAACTATGAACCAAAGGCTGAGGGGCCCCCAACTGGATCAGGCCCTCTGAATAGGTGAGACAGTTGATTGGCTTGATCTGTTTGGGAGGCATCTAGGCAGTGGTACCGGGTCCTGTGCTCATTGCATGAGTTGGCTGTTTGAAACCTGGGGCTTATGCAGGGACGCTTGGCTCAGTCTGGGAGGAGGGGACTGGACCTGCCTGGACTGAGTCTATCAGGTCGATCTCAGTCCTCGGGGGTGGGCTTGATCTGGAGGTGGTGAAAATGGGGGGTGTGCTGGGGGGAAGGGGAGGGGGCAGGAAGGGAGAGAACAAGGGAATCTGTGACTGTTATGTAGAACTGAATAGTATTGTAAAATAAAATAAATAAAAGAAAAAATAAAATAAAAGGAAAAAATCCATATCAATGTAAAATAAAAAACAAATAAATAAAGTTAAAAGATACACTAAAAAAAGAATTCGATATCAAGGTAAGGCTCCATCTTCAGACTGGGCACACCAGGTCCCTATCCGCTAGTCCCCAAGAGCATAACCTATGCCTCTCCCAAAGCCATTGGAGGCCCAGGGGCCAGTTAGTGGCCTCTTCCCCTGCTGCCTGGCCAGGAAAACAGCCCCCCTATGACATCAGTGAAAACCAGAGGCATAAACACACCCTGCACTGATTAGGAACAGGTAAGACACAATTCTCCAGACTGGGCAAACCAGGTCCCTAGCACATAGGCCCTGGGGGCACAACCTGTACCCCTCCCCCAAGCCATTGGAGTTCCAATGACTGGTTAGCTGCTTCTTCCCCTGCCCCCTTGCCAAGAAAACAGTTCCCTGTGAAACTAGTGAAACCAGAGACATAAGCCCACCCTGCACCAATTAGAAACAGAAAATACGTCCCACCTTTTATTGATTGGGAATAGCTGCTCCCTGAGACAGAGCCCACTGGTGCCCATTGGACTAAGATCTGCTCTCTGAGACACAGAATACATCAGCAACGATTGGACCAAGAGCCTGGATTAGACCAAGAACTCCCATTAGAATAAGAGTATTAATCAGACCAAAAGAGGCTCCCTCAGACACAGACAGCACTTGCACAAAGTGGAAGAAGAGATGGGTGGATGCCAGTGCAAGAATACAGTCAACAACATAAAGACTAATATGGCATCATCAGAACCTAGTGGTGCAATACCACCAAGACTGGAACATCCCAAAACAAAAGAAGCAGACGAAATAGACCTTAAAAATTACTTTAAACAGGCCCGGTGGCGGCCTGCAGAGGTAGACAGGCCCGGCAGCAGTGACAAGCAGACGCAGCTATCTCCGTGGGACTGAACCAGAATGAATCTGAACACTCCATCTGAGGACAACCCAGGGCCCAGCTGCTGATCCTGCAAAACCCAACAACTTGGAGGTGAAAGTGAGACTACCCCACTCAGCTGAAACCCATCTGGGAGGATTCAGATGCCTACAGTTGGAAGTCTGAAGAAACAAGATCAGCTGAGGAGTTGACAAATGAACAAAATGTGACCTGGGAACACAGAAGAAGGCACTACCCAGCCACAAAACCAGATCACCAGAATCATAAGTATAAACATCTCTGACTGAGATCAGCTGCCCCTGAAAAAATAGCCCAATAGCACCAATTTAACCAAGAACTCCTACTAAACCAAGACTAAAAATTAGAACAAGAGAGGCACTCTCAGACACAGACACCACCTGCACTGCACAGAGGAAGAGATGAGTAGACGCCAGTGCAAAAATACATGCAACAACATAAAGACCTATATGGCAACATCAGAACCCAGGTCCAGGGTTATACTACCCTGCTCTGTGATTGGCTGGTTTCACAAGTCAGTTGGCCAGGGGCAGAGATGGCTCTGATCTGAGTCAAACTGTGTTTCTTTCTGCCCTGATGTTAGCAATCTTTCCTTAGTTCTGGGCTCCAGGATCAGGGTGGGTTTCTTTCACCAGCACTTTTTCTCTACAAAATATATATACAAAAGAATATACCTTCTTCTCAGCACCCCATGGAATCTTCTCTAAAATCAACCACATACTTGGTCACAAAGCAAATCTCAACAGATAAAAAAAAATTGGAATAACCTCATGTATCTTATCAGATCACCATGATATAAAGTAAGATTTCAACAACAACAAAAACTACAGAAAGCCTACAGTCTCATAGAAAATGAATAATGCTCAACTGAATCACCAATGGGTCAAGGAAAAAATGAAGAGAAATTAAAGACTTCCTAGAAATCAATGAAAATGAATGTACTTGATTCTATGAAATGTCCTATGTAGCCACATTGAAGAACTCTCTGCCCTCAGAGTATTAAACATTGCTCTTTAACTGTTCCTAGCAGGTATATGTTAGCCTGATAAAAATATAGCCTAGAAATTTCTCTCACATTTGCAAAAAGGTAGGTGATAGACAGTTAGAAAGATAGATAATAGAAGGATGGATTGACAAACAGACAGACAGCTATATGGCCCTTAAAAGCAAAAAGCAACTCATCCTTCAACATAAATATACAAATGAATAAATAAATAAATAAATAAATAAATAAATAAATAGCACCAAAAAAAAGAAAATCAATATACAACATACCCAAATTTATGGGACACTATGAAAGCAGTGATGAGAAAAATTCACAGCACTAAATGCCCACATAAAGAAGTTGGAGAAATCTCACACTAGTTACTAACAGCACACCTGAAAGCCCTAGAACAAGAAGAAGCAAACTCACCCAGGTGGAATCGACACCAAGAAATAATCAAATTGAGAGCTGAAATAAATAAAATAGAAACAAAGAGAACAATACAAAGAATCAATGAAACAAAGAGTTGGGGTTTTTTTGAGAAAATCAACAAGATAGTCAAGCCCTTATCCATACTAACCAAAAGGCAGAGAGCATCCAAATTAACAAAACCAGAAATGAAAAGGGAGAGATAACTAACATTGAGGAAATCCAGAGAATTATCAGGTCATACTTCAAAAACCTCTACTTCACAAAATTGGAAAATCTAAAGAAAATGAACAATTTTCTGGAGAGGTACCACATACCTAAGTTAAATCAAGACCAGATAAGCTATTTATATAGGCCAATAACCCCTAAGGAAATTGAAACAGTCATTAAAAGTCTCCTAAACAAAAAAAGCCAGGACCAGATGGATTCAATGCAGAATTCTACCAGATCTTCAGAGTTAATATCAATACTCTTTAAATTGTTCCAAACAATAGAAACAGAAGGAACATTACCAAACTCCGTTTATGAGGCTACAGTTATTGTGCTTCCAAAACTAAACAAAGATGCACCAAAGAAAGAGATTACAAACCAATCTCATTCATGAACATTGATGCAAAATAATTCAATAAAATATTGGCAAGCAGAATCCAAGAACACATCAAAAAAATTATCCACCATGACCAAGTAGGTTTCATCGCAGAGATGCAAGGTTGTTTCAACATAAGAAAGTCTGTCAATGTAATACACCATATAAGCAAACTCAAAGAAAAAAACACATGATAATTTCATTAGACACTGAAAAGGCCTTTGACAAAATCCAACACCCCTTCATGATAAAGGTCTTGGGGAGATCAGGAACACAGAGAACATACCTAAACATAATAAAGGCAATTTACAGCAAGCCAACAGCCAATATCAAATTAAATGGAGAGAAATTCAAATGATTCCACTAAAATCAGGAACAAGACAAGGCTGTCTGCTCTTCCCATACTTATTCAATATAGTACTTGAAGTTCCAGCTAGAGCAATAAGACAACAAAGGGAGATCAAGGGGATACAAATTGGAAAGAAAGAAGTCAAACTTTCACTGTTTGCAGAAAGTTTAAGTCAAGGCACTTTGTGTGAGTAGACAATACTGCTCCCAGAAATCACAGGATACTAAATGAAAACTTCATTGCTAGTGTTGAAAACTTCATTGCTAGTGTTGGGATACCTCATTAGGAGCTGTTGTCTAAAAAAGGCCTGAGGATTCAAATAATATAGGCAATTGTCACTGTTGTCAATTGCCCCAATAACTAGTTGGTAAGACCCTATTTCAAAAGACATCTTCATACTCTTGTCATGGTAGATAAAGAAAGAAAGCTGGGAATGGGCTGAAATAAGCCTTCCTGCTGAATGGCTCTCATAGTACCAAAAAGTGTTCTGCAGCCTGACAGTGGGACATTGTCATCAGCAGTATTACTCAGCTGTGGACACTGTGATCTATACATCAACCAGCCTTACAAGATATGCCTACTAATGCAATAATGGCAATTTTGATATTGGAGTAATGAATCATTTTCTGATTGAGAAAAGTTCACATCTGGTACAGTCAACATGGTTGACTACCCATACTGAGGAGAGTATAGGTCATAGTGTTTAAACTATCACTACTGTTCTGCTAAATGGACATGATGTGCACATCAAATTATCTTCTAAATAGCTATGTTTATCCTTATATATCACTATTGTAAGTCTGATTTAAAAAATCTGCACTGGTAATTTTGCAAAATGCTGAGTAAGTGTTTCCAGTGCTTAGCCTAAATGAGACATCAAGACCCCCCACATATAGGCTTAAGAAACTTTGAGAAGAAGGTATGTAAATTATGTAAAAGCATAGTGATATGGTAGAATGATGTGGCATATTGTTTACTAGACAACATGGCCATAGCACTCTTTAATTTACAGTATCTGTGATTACAAGACCTACAGAAGACTGAGCCCTTCAACATTCTACCAAGGAGGGAGGAGGTGCTCACAAGCCATGACCCTTCTCTGAGACTTTATAAGCAGTTAAGAGTAGTTAGGGGACAGGACTCATGAGATGGCCTCACTTCAGAATCTTTAGGTAGTTAGTGGTTGCTGGTGAAGGAGATGACTTTTTTTTTCAGTAGAGTAGCTACTGGTAAGGTACCTCTGATTCTGTAAGTGGTTCCTTTCCTGTATCCCACTAAGCAACACTAATGGAACGCTCTTGGTCACAAACACACACATGAAGAAAAGAGACATGGAAGTAGAAAGCAGAGTTCATTGGGAAGAGGACAAGGATCAGTAAGAGTGGGAACAGGACAAGAGAGGTTAGTGGGCCATTAATGGAATCAAAATACCTGCACACATGGATGATGGAAAGGTGATAATGAAACAATTTATTGTATATAATTATTATATCTCAATAAAACTTAAACTATATACAAATTGTAAGGAACCACTGCCTATGAAAATAGTTTTGAGACAAACAAGTAGGATTTACAATAATTGGAAAGATGAATCTTAAAAAATGGTGGACAGTCAGAATAATGTATGGGAAGTAAGTGAAAAAAAGACTAAGAGACTCCAAAAATGGGATGTGTGGTAGGAAGACAAGCACATTTGTTATTTTTATGTTGCTGTGATAAAACAAAGGCAACTTAAGCAAGAGAGAGCTTATTTTGGCTTATGATTCTAGATGAATAAGAATAAATGATGGAAAGGAGGCAATGGCAACAAGTGGCAGGCAAAGCTATAAGAGCAGGAAGCTGAGAGGTCATCTTTTCAACTACAAGTAGGAAGCAGAGGGAAGAAATTGGAAGTGACTTAAGAATTCAACTTTTCAATGTGGAGTAGGGGGACCACCCCTCTACTGCTGGTGGTAGTACAAACCTGTACAGACACTTTGGAAATCAAAATAGAGGTTTCTCAGAAAATTGTGAATCAATCTACCTCAAGATCCAGCTCTATACCACTCTTGGGTATATACCCAAAGATTCTCAATCTTTCCACAAGGACACTTGCTCAACCATGTTCACAGTAACATTTTCCATAATAGCCAGAACCTGGAAATAACCTAGAATTCCCTCAACCAAAGAATGAATAAAGAAAATGTGGTACATATACACAATGGAGTACTATTCAGGTGTTAAAAGCAATTTGAAGGCAAATGGATGGAACTAGAGAAAAACCATCCTGGATAACCCAGACCCAGAGAGAGAAACATAGTATATACTCACTCATAAGTGGATATTAGCTGTAAAGTAAAGGATAACCATGCAACAATCCGCAGTCACAGAGAGGCTAGGTAACAAGCAGGGCCCAAAGAGAGATGGAGATGGGTGGATGTCCCTCAGAAGGGGAAATAGAAGAGACCTCCTGGGTAGCCTGGAGGCCAAGGGAGATGAAAACATGAGGTTGGTGGCATGGATGGAGGGTGAGAGTAATGAAAGGGATGTCTTGATGAGGGGGCATTTTGGGGTCAAGTAGAAATATTTTGCAAGGGAAACTCATGAATCTACAAGGATGATCCAAGCTAATAGTGGATAGGTAGCCTAAAATGTCAGTCTCCTGTAATCAGACTGGTAAATACTCCAATTGTCATCAGTGATCCTTAATCCAGTGCCTGATGAAACAAATGCAGAGATCCACAGCCAAGCACTGGGCAGAGCTTGGGGAATCCTGTTGAAGTTTGGGAGGAATGATTGTATGAGCCAGGGGAGTCAAGGACATCACAAGGGAACTCACAGAAACAACTAAGCTGGGCTGATAAGAACTCACAGACTGGACTGACAGCTAGAGAGCCTGCATGGGACCAGCCTAGACCATCTACATGTGTGGGACAGTTGTGTACCTTGATCTACTTGTGAGACACCTAGTAGTAGAAGCATGGCCTGACCCTAGTGCTTTGGCTGACTTTTAAGAACCTATTCCTCATACTGGATTGCTTTGCCCAGCCGTAATACAAGGGGAATAGCTTAGTCCTGCCTCAACTTAGTCATGTTTTGTTGATGTCCATGCTGAGGCCTGTCCCTTTATGAAATAAACAGAGGAATGGATTGGGGGTGGCATGGGGTGAAGGTGGGGGAATGGAATGGGAGGAGGAGGGGGGAAATAAAAGTCAGAATGTAAAATAAATGAATAAATTTAATTTTAAGAAAAGAATTTAACTTCTCAAAGCCCATACTCCATGATACACCTCTGCCAGCAAGGCTGTGCCTCATAAATCTTCTGAAAGAGTGCTATCAACTGGGAAAAAAAGTGTTCAGATTCTGGGGTCTATGTGGGTCATTTCTCCTTCAAACCACAACAAATGACAATACCTACATTAGTAATGGAAAGACTAGATACTGCAAATATTGCCAGGATGGTATGCCATGGGAAAGCCGTGGCTAAGCCCTGTCATGCAGTAATATGTGAGAACAGGAAGACTTCACAATTAGGTTCAAGATGGTGATGAACTTTGGAGTCACAGATTGGTTGAATAAAGAGGAATAAGTGTGAGGGGTCCCACCCATTTCTCTGTGGGAGGCCCACTCCCACTTTATCCCCAGTGTACTCTTGAGGAAGGAGGAGTGAGAAATATTTAGATGAAAGAATAAAAGAGAGAGAAACAGATATATGCACAAGATAGCCTCGGGAAGGGCTGGATCATTATCCACCAGCCCTTTCTGTCTTTTCTAAAGGGCCTTTTATAGGAATGCCAAGGGGTGGAGCAAAAGACCTCCCCCAAGCACAACCAAGTGCAGACCCTTTCCAATCACCTGGTAACTACACACATGGTCAAGCAATCCTCTAATTCAGCCCTGCTGGGTAAAGCAAGCTCAGGTCTCACTAGGAAACCTTTGTGGGCCTCCACAATTCCCCCTTCTTGATATAATAAGGGGCTACCCAGGTCAATCAGATATACTGTGCCTGTCTGAGGTCATCCTTCTTGATAAATTTTACATATATACTTTCAGGAAGCTATCAAGAAGAATGTTGCCTGTCTTTGGCTACCAGCCTCTGGCAAGAGAGGGGACACAGCCTAATGCAGCTCTGACTCAGGTCCCTACTAAGAGCTTGTAAATATCCACAGTGATCTACATAGCTGCCACACCTCCCAGTAAAGGAGTAGAGGATAATAAAGATGGAATGTCCTATTTGGAATGGGTCTAAGGAAACTACAGCAGTCTTAGCTGGACTCAGTACTTTTCTAAATCAAAACTCTCTCCTAACAGATGTTCAATAAAACTTTCAAGCGACTATTTTGATTCCCAGGAGAAAACAGTCATTTCAAAACATATCAAAGTATCCACTCAAGTAAACAAAAACCCATACTAATCATGAAGACATTTTAGCTGTTTAAGTAGCTCATGTGTTCCTATCACAGCAGTAGAATTTCTATACAAACTAACTTGATTATAGTAGGCCTACCCCTCTGTGGTAGGGCCACTTATAAAACTTACCCCTTTATAAACAGAAATAGATGAGGAATGGAAACTTTTAGGAAGAAGACAAAAAAGCTCCCCCTAATTATGACATCTTTGCTTGTTTTCCAGGGGCCACTGAGACCATAAAATTATATTTTGATTCATCATAAAAAGTATTGAAATATATCTGAAGGTAAAAGAATAATAAAAACTTCAAGATGCTTCTAATGTGATTGATTTGGTCGACCTTTAAAAATTGTTACCTAATTTCTCCAGGTTAGACAGATATTGATGAAATAATAAAAACAATTCTAGTATATATTTACACTTTTTACAAATTTACAGTCAACATTTACACTTTTTACATATTTACAAGTAGCATAAATATTACTATATGTACTTACACATTTTAAAAAATTTATATTCAAAAGGAAACTCCATTTGCACATTTTACAAACTTACGTTCAACATATTTACAATTTGCATGAATATCACTCTACATACTTATACTTTTTACAAACTTATATTCAAAAGGAAACTATAAAACTATTTTACCAAGGGGTGTTGGATTTTGTCAAATGCCTTTTCTGCATCTAGTGAGATGATCATGTGGTTTTTTTCTTTGGGTTTGTTTATATGGTGTATTACATTGATGGACTTTCGTATGTTGAACCACCCTTGCATCCCTGGGATGAAGCCTACTTGATCATGGTGGATAATTGTTCTGATGTGTTCTTGGAGTCTGTTTGCCAGTATTTTATTGAGTATTTTTGCATCAATGTTCATGAGGGAGATCGGCCTGTAGTTCTCTTTCTTTGTTGCATCCTTGTTTGGTTTAGGAATCAGGGTAATTGTAGCTTCATAGAAGGAGTTTGGTAATGTTCCTTCTGTTTCTATTATGTGGAACAATTTAGAGAGTATTGGTATTAACTCTTTTTTGAAGATCTGGTAGAATTCTGCGCTGAAACCATCTGGTCCTGGGTTTTTTTTTTTTGGTTGGGAGACTTTTAATGACTGTTTCTATTTCCTTAGGGGTTGTTGGACTATTTAAATAGTTTATCTGGTCTTGATTTAACTTAGGTATGTGGTACCTATCCAGAAAAATGTCCATTTCTTTTAGGTTTTCCAGTTTTGTGGAGTAGAGGTTTTTGAAATATGACCTTATAATTCTCTGGATTTCCTCAATGTCTGTTGTTAAGTCCCCCTTTTCATTTCTGATTTTGTTGATTTGGATTCTCTGTCTTTTGGTTAGTTTGGATAAGGGCTTGTCTATCTTGTTGATTTTCTCAAAGAACCAACTCTTTGTTTCATTAATTTTTTGTATTATTCTCTTAGTTTCTATTTTATTAATTTCACCTCTCACTTTGATAATTTCCTGGCATCTATTCTTCCATGATGGAGGGACTTCCAGAAAACTTTCTTACTAACAAGAAGCTATAATAGGTGAGAACCTGGATATCTCTGATCTCTTATGGAGATCCTCCATCAGTGACATGGGTGACTCCTGTGGCTACTGATCTCAATGGACAGCTAGACACAGCAGGACATGGTGGGTACAGATGAGCCATGACTGCTGAGCAATCTCCATGACTAGAGCACTGATGCCTGGTCAGGCTGCTTCCCCTATGAGCAACTCTGCCTTGGGTGATTTACCACAGGGCATGGGCTATGTGTAGAATTGGAATTAACTAATTGACTGTTATGACAAGAAAACAGTAATATACACTGTACACTAAAATTTGACCTGTATGTGTAGTTCTTGAATGCTCTAGTTGATATTTCATATTCTCTTGTATATCTGCCCAGGATCACTGTGTGGTGCTTGACATCCTGGTACTCTGATGTAGTCTGAGGAGGGGACACAACAGTATCACCTAGTGCATGAGAATCCCAGCTTCCCTCCCCCAACCTATACCATCAGAGTGCATATCAACAACTCCAGGGCCTGTCATGGTAGCATAAGTTCAAAGACCATTTTGTAAAAGATTTCTCAAACACTGAACCTTGGTCTTGAAACTGAAGAAAGAATTGGGGAAAAGATGGATGGGAAGGTGGGAGGTGATGAGGCGTGGTTCTTCCTTATTGATTAATGTTTTTTATCCATCTTCAGACTCTATCCAGGGTGAGTGTTCCCAGGTAGGCACAGATTGGACCCACTCGTGTTTCCCCTTGGTCTGAATCAAGCAGACAATCTCTGTCAGCCAATTAGTTCCTGAAGAAGGAAAAGTGGTGGTCAATATTTCAACAGTACTTGCAGAAAAGCCTCAAGTAGAATATACAACCACACAATTTACAGTGCAACTGTTTCCAAACACACAGACCTGTGTGTTCACAATGTATATAGGGTCCAAAATATATTCATCTGGAGCATTCCCAATGCTTGACCTGGAAAAAGTGAGACTATATTTAACAAACTCCACCTATCTACTGAACATCACTTCCAGTCCTGGGCCATCATCATTCTACAATCTGATGAAGTGAATATGACTATCCCAGATATTCACATGGATGCAGTCATGAAATCTGTACTTGAGCCTGGCTCTTGTCATTTAATACAATGCTGTCATGCTGCAGTGTGTATATGAGTACTGCTTCTCTTTAAGGTGAACAAATCCCCTTGTGTCTATTTGCCACACACACTTGTATTTGTGTTTACATGCTTCTTGGTCAATGGATATTTCTCTAGCTTTTGTCTCTGGACTATTACCTGAATCTTTTTCATGCATTCCCCTGACCTTGACTTTTCCATGTTATTGCACTTTTGATGTCAGCAATCTAAGAATTACCCAATGTTCAGTGCTTTTGCCACCCAGCAAACACTCCTCCCCCTGCCACACCAACTCCAGTAGAATCTGTGTAACAGGTTCCACAGATTGCGGCAAAAACTTCAAAAGAAGGAGGACTCCTGGATCCAGTTGTGGAACTCTTGGCCAGAACAAAATATTAAGCCGTAGTTCTCATGGCAATCTATCTGTTTTATCTTCTTCTATTCTCTTTTCATATTTACATATTTATAAGATGTTCCTGATACCTAGGCTGATATTTTAAAGAAGAAATATGAAGAAACAATCCCTTGAGATGGGATCACTAGCCATGATCTTATCTCCGGGGAAAAAAAACAGTGCTTTACTTAGCAAATCATTTACAAAATTATAAAATAGTATTATGATAAAAACTTTCCCATCAGTAAAATTTCATATGACTGCATATGTGTCATCAAAAATGGGCTTAGATATATGATAGAGAAAGCCTTAAACAAAAAAAGAATTAATAGTTTAAATTTACATCTTGAAGATTTATAAAAACTAGATACTAGTTATTAAACTGTCCATAAAAAATTATTAACCTGTTCTTGGAAATGTACCAATAGCATTGGATGATTTCATGATTTGCTCTGCCAAATGACAATGATGTTATCTGTCCAATCCATGATTGCTTCACTAAACATGTCTTTTAAGAATTTTAATACTTGTTTTACTATGTATAAAAAAATCCTTGCTTGAAAGTTGCATAATATACTCAGATTCAAACTGCCTCTGTGTTTGTTTCTGTTTGTCACCCCTGAATCATTGCCCACCTAGTCTCTGAGGAACCTCATCCCAGGGACCCCCATATCTGACTGGGGTGGTCCACAGTATCCCCCAAAACCCATGATGCCTCTTTTTGTTTCCATGAGTTTTGAGACTCTTTCCCCTACGTGGACAAGGTCCACGGTAATTCTACCTAACATTGTCCATTCATCCACATATTCTTACATCCATGCCTTTATGTATGGGATTGTTTCTTCTGCACTATATCTTGGTGCTATTTCTTGTGTTTATTTTCATGATTTCCCTCTTCCACTCTCCTCCACACAGAGACAGAACAATGCCAGAGTCTGCTTTAGGATCCACAGACATTACTCTCATGGCTTAAATGATCCTCTGCCCACACAGATCAGGCTGGAGGTCTTTCTCTGAGTGAAAATGCACTCACACACAGCTCTCTATGCCCACAAAACATTTTTTGAGGTTTAAATGTCTTTTTTATTTTTCTTTATTAAGAAATTTTCTTTAATTTTTTCTTTCATTTTCCTTTATTAAGGAATTTTCTACTCACTCCACATACTATCCGGTGATCCCCCTTCCTCCCTCCTCCCACCCCTCAGCCCTCTTTCCCAAGCCACCCTGCGTCCCCACATTCCCCAAATCGAGATCTCCCATGGAAAGTCAGCAGAGCCCAGCACACTGAGCCTAGGCAGGTCCAAGCCCCTTCCCACTGCACTAAGGCTGTGCAAGGTGTCACACCACAGGCACCAGGTTCCAGAAGCCTGCCCATAGACCAGGGACAGATCCCTATCCCCCTGTCTGGGTGCTGCCCAAACAGTTGGAGCCAAACAACTGTCTTCCATATCCAGAGGACTTATTCCAGTCCCATGGGGGCTCCACAGCCACCGGTCATCTCTGCACGTCCTCCCATCATGATCTCAACGTCCCTCGCCTGCAGTATCTCTCCTCTCTCTCATCAATTGGATTCCCTGAGCTCAGCCTGGTGCCTGGCCATGGCTCTCTATATCTGCCTCCATCAGTCACTGGACAAAGGCTCTATGATGACAGCTAGGTTATTTGCTAGGCTGGTCACCAGAGTAGACCGGTCCAGGCACCCTCTGGACCACTGCCAGCAGACCAAGGTGGGGTTAACCTTGTGGATTGCTGAGAGCCTCCCCAGCACCCTGTCTCTTCCAATTGCCATGATGTCCTCATCTATCATGGTATCTTCCTTCCTGCCCTCCCATTCTGTCCCTGATCCAACTTTTTCCTATGTTCTCATCCCCCACTCCTCACCCTCTGCCACCCCCCACACACACACAGTCCACTCATGTAGATCTCACCCACTTCTCCTTCACAGGGCCATCCATGTGTCCCTCCTAGGGTCTTTCCCTGTTAGCTAGCCTCTCTGGAACTGGCCCACAAAACATTTTAAACATCAGATATAAATTATTCACCCAGGAACACTGCTGAAATGAATGAGGATCAAAGACCTAACCTTCCTCATACACTTCAGGATCATCCTCACTAACAGTCCTTACCTGATTTAGGGTAAGTCAGTATGACTGTGTCTTTATCTCTGATCACAAATTTATCATGAATTGCTTCAAGTATTTCCTTTTTATACCCTATAACAGGGAAAGGTATTTCTTCAAACCAAAGGTAGTCTGACATGGCAAAGAGCTCTTTGTGATTGCTGTTAGGATTCCAGCATTAGCTTGTAGAAAATTTTGAGAGGTAAAATTTATAGTACAGTCAAAAGAAATAATTAACACTCCACAGTTCATTCTATAACTAGCTACTGATATGAAGAAACAAATATTGTAACAACCAGTCAAAGGTTGTTGGATTAAGCAATTGTGAACTCATTCAAATATCATTCTGCAGCATTTGTGAGTCTGAGTTCATGACTCCAAATGAGAAACTCAATAACAAATACTAGGAGATTGAATTGGGGGTTCATTTAAAATGTTTTCTAACACAGTTCATCCTTCAAAATGGTTTCAAATGTGCAGAAAAGTTAGAGATCAAACAAAATGTTACCACATGCAATTCTTATTTTAAAGTAGTGGTTGTTTTTGAGAAACTCATAGTTACTTAGCTGCACTATATGACTCCCACCCTCCCTCTCCCACTCCAATACCTCCCCCTTTCCCATATTTATGGTCTCTAATTTTCAGTTTCTGTATGTGTATGTGTATATGATCACATGTACATATAACCTAACTGAGTCCTTTTAGTTCCATTTGTATGTGAATGAATCCTGAGTTGAGCACTTGGGACAACCAATATGGAATTTCTCACCCTGAGGTTCCTGGTTCTCCCTCTTTCAGCAGCCATTGGACTGCTGTATTCCTCCATCGTGGGGTAAGACCATGTAGAAGTTCCTCTGTCCTTATGTGTGTACCAACTGGTGCAATTATGCTGGTTCATTTGGATAAATGTACTATTGAGAGGTCATAGGCATATTTCCCTGTCACAGCCAATGGATATTTCCCATCAATAGGGATTCTGGGACTCTGGGGGCTTTCTGTCCCCTCTTCTGTGATTTTTTTCCAAGCCTTAGCTTGAATAGATTCATTGCAGATGTATCAGTTGGGGTTAGGCCCCTTACAGTCAATTATTCTCTGCATTTTGATCAATTGTGGGATTTGTGATAGTCTCCATATATTGTAAAAAGAAGCTTCTTTGATGAAGGTGAGAACTATATTTATCTGGGTGTAAAAGATAGGTATTAAGAAAACAGCTAAGCTGGACACTGGTGGCACATGCCTTTAATCCTAGCACTTGGGAGGCAGAGCCAGGTGGATCTCTGAGTGTTCAAGGTCAGCCTGGGCTACAGAGTGAGTTCCAGGAAAGTTGCAAAGCTATACAGAGAAACCCTGTTTCAAGAGAGAGAGAGAGGACAGCTAGAAAGTATACTGGATTCTGAAACTGAGAGTAGCAGGTTCACCTCTTGGATCTATGCCTTCTCCAGGCCCAAGTAGTTGTTATGTTTACAGTACCAGACATGGCTTCCCTCTTGTTGAGTGTGCCTTACGTCCAATTAGACAGCCCTTGAAACCTCCTAGATGAAAGTTCCATTATTGCACCATTGTGGATGTCTTGCCACTTAATTTATTTTTGTTGCTCACTGATATCACACCTGGATAAGCCCAGTTATTGCTCTTCTCCCTTGGCAGGTTTTCACTTTATGAAAGCCACTCCTCGGAGAAGAGGTTCCAGGTCAATTTTTAAATTCCTTCATTCTCTGTGTCTGAAGTGTATTGTGCTTTCTATAACATAATTCTATCTTTAAGTTCTGTGAGACAATCAAGGGACATAATACTTATCATTATTTGGCGGTTGCTTGGAGTACCCTGACCAACGATGTGAGAGGGGGTTTCTCATGCATGATACTGGGGTTTTCCTATATAGTCCATGGCACTTGGGGAAAGTATTATCATTATAAATTGCATAACATCTGTAGACAAATTTATAAACAGTCTTATTAAATAAGAAACACTGAGCCAAATACAGAGTTAAAGCCAAAGAGATAAGAGCAAGAGCCACCTAGCTCTAGCTTACCAATAGCAGTAACTTCCCCCAAGAGAGAGACCTTCTGATGTCTGACTTGTGTTTTTGTTGATTTCCTGTCCTGCTTTCTCATTGGCTCTAAGCCCAGCCACATGACTTCCTCGTCACTGGCTGTCTATACAGGCCTCCTGGTATCTATGGTTGGTACTGGGATTAAAGGTTCATGTCATCATGTGTGGCTGTGTCCTTGACCACACAGAGTCTCTGCCTGCCATGTAATCAGATTAAGGGTGTGGGCTGCAACTGCCTGATTGCTGTACCTGGCTTGAGAGGACCTCTGATCTCCAGTCAAACTTTATTTATTAACTTAGAAATAAAATCACATTTCAGCACAATTAAGATATCACATTTCCCCTTATTACTCTAATAAAAGGGAAAAAGTTACACCTAATATAAGAAAAACTATATACAATAAGTACAATAACTATATACAATACATGCAAGCAATAAATACCTAAACAATGTATAGTCCATTTGCATTTGACAAACTCAGAGAAAATATTCCAATATCTATCCTATTTTGGTAAGTCTAAAATGTACCTGATTCACTTTCTATCCTAACTTATATTACTAACAGAGAACTATATTATATTGTCTTTCAAATTTATATACTTTACACCTCTTTACCGAGATTCTTTTCTGAAATTCTTAACAAGGAAAGCTATAACTATCTAATCTTTAATTATAACTATCTAATCTTCAACTCATTATAACTATAACTATCTAATTTTCAACTAACTATAACCATAACTATCTAATCTTCAACTCCCTCAGAGACCCAAGAAGGAAATAATATTACCTAATAAAGCAGGAAGTGTATGCAGCTGCTTCCAAAAAAATTGTGAGTTAACAGAAACATCCAGCTGCCTGGACAGTCACCCGAGGTTTCTCCGCAGCATTGGGGCATCATCTTCAGCCTATAGGCTTGGCGTATCAGACAGACTCATTTGTGAAGTAAGATGTACACAAAGCCTATAGTTCAACTTCACATTTGGTGAGAGTAGTCCATGTACAAGAAATACCTGAATTCCACTAGTGTCCTGTCATGATTCAGGATTTTAAATTCTAGAAACCGTTGATGTTTTTGGAATTCAGCTGTCCATTCTTCTTGGCTTGTGGATGGCTTCATCTAAGCATCCCATTCTTCTCTGCATCCCATTCTTCTCGACTTGTGGGTGGCTTCATCTCTTTTATTAAATGTCAGCCTACCTTTGAGAGGTTAGACCCTGTCAGCCTAGTTACTCTTTCAAGAATAGCTGTTTCAGCTACTATTCCACTACACACCAGAAGCCATTGGTCCACTGCCTGTTCAGCTGCCTTCAAAGAAAGGGGCACTGTACCTTTTCTGGATTGTAAAGGCTACTTCAGGAATGGTGCCATTTTGTCCTGGCCTCAGAGGATGCCTGTTGCTAAAGCCACAACCACACTTGTCTTGGCAAGAATCAGTAGTCCTTTGTTTTGTGTCATGTCTGTCTATTTTGTCCTGTTTGTCAGCAGTTGATTCAAGGACACTTTTTTGCTCAGTGGCTAACTTTTGCCAAAATAAAAGTTAACTCCATATGCAGTTTCTTCAATGCTCATATCTTCTCTTAAGTAGATTGGTACTGCCAGGAGTTGACATGTCTCATAGTCATAAAAAAATAAAAAATTCTAAGCTATTAAAAGATTTTAAATGTCATATTCTGTAGATCTCTGAAAGGTTTGAAGATGACCTGTCTATCTAAAATATATCTCTGCTTGACCTTGAAAACATACCTAATATGATTACAAGTTCTATTGTAATGTCTAACTACTAATTCTTTGATTCTATTTTGATTCTTTAAACTTTTCTTACGGTATAAATTTTATATCAAAATGTTATAAGATTAATATATATATTGAACTTTTGTTATGATATTGTCATATAGAGTAGAAATTAATTCTAGGAAAAAAAGGCTTCATTTAGTTGCCTATATGTGTTTTTGTGTTGGAGTCTCTATCAGTTTTCTGCAGGGAATCACAACCAGGCCTAACAGCAGGGTAGACTCCTGTGGGCAGGATCCTCCACCAAACCCCCCCATCAGACCTGCAATCTACAAGACCCATGCCCTACCCCAATCCTACCTATCCCCCTGTGACTCCAGTGGCTTCCTGACAAACAGAATTTGCCAGCTCTCATTGGACCAAGAGGTGAATGACTCTTCTCCCACCCAGAGAGTCCCCTCTCTGGGACCTAGGCCCTGGGACACAACCAGTCCCCAGGAACCCCCACCTATCATTGTCCCAGTTGTTCTATATGTCTAGGGTTTTTATTATATTGCATGGGAACTTTTTCCTTGTGTAATCTATTTGCTGTTTTATAAGCTTCTTGTAACTCTATAGGCATGTCCTTCCTTAGGTTAGGAAGTTTTTCTTCTAGGATTTTGTTAAAAATATTATCTGGGAAGAAGACTCTTCTTCCTCTATTTCTATTATTTATAGGTTTGGTCTTTTCATACTGTCTCAGAGTGCCTTGATGTCTTGTGTAAAGAATTTTCTAGATTTACCATTTTTTTTGACTGATGTATTAATTTCTTCTATTCTTTCTTATCTGCTTGAGATTCTCTCTCATCTCTTTTATTCTGGTGGTGATGCTTCTATCTGTACTTCTTTGTTCTGCTTCTATCTGTACTTACCTATATTATCCATTTCCAGGATTCCCTCACCCTTTGTTTTCTTTATTACTTCTATTTCCATTTCCCGGTCCTGTACAGTTTTATTCATTTCCTACATCTTTTGGGTTGTTTTTCCTTGAGTTTCTTGGCTTTCGTTAAGGGAATTTTTAATTTCCTCCCATTGTTTGTTTGTTTGTTTTCTGGATTTTTTAAGGGATTTATTGATTTCTTCTTTAAGTAACTCTATCAGCTTCATAAAGTTGGTTTTATAGTCTTTTTCTTCTGCTTCAATTGAGTTGGAATACTCAGGGCTTGCTGTAGTAGGATATCTGTGCTCTCGTGGTCACATATTCCCCTGGCTCTTGTTGATTGTATCCTTACACTGTCCTCTAGTTGTCTCAGTTTGAGGTAATTATAGGTTCTTATTTCTGAGTTTGTCTTTATTATGTGATTTATTCCCTGGTTTCTGTTTCTTCTCTGGTCTACCTAATCTGCCTGCAGTTCTGGTTACCAGTGAGTCCTCTGACCCAGTAGGGTGCCTCCCTGGGGTTTTGTCTCTCTATGTGACTTCTGGGGTCCTGGTGCCACATTGCCTCGGAGGTTCTATGAACTGGGACTGCCACTGGCAGAGCAAGGGGCTGGGGTTCTGGGTTCCAGTGTGGCTGCTGTTAGAAAGGGGGTGTACTGCCAGTATTGTGAGCTGGGATATAGTGATGAAGGGAGTGTGGGCAATTGGGGAAAGCTGGCTGGGCTCTGAAAAAGTGTTATTGGGCTTTAGGTGGTGTCTTACTTGGGTTTAGGACACGGACATGTTCTCTGGTAGAGCAGGGAACTTCTGCTGGAATTGTGGGCTGGGTTAGGAAGATAAAGAGAGAAGGGATTGTTGGGTACAGCTGGCCAGGCTCTGAGGAAGTGTTGGTGGTCTGTGGTTGGGTCTTACTTGGGGTTCTGGATGTTGCCATTGCCTCCAGTAGAGCAGGGGGCCTTGAAATTACCCTTGTGGTATAATATGCAATTATGATGAATATAATGAATAATGTTTTGAGTGTAATTTAGCATATAGTCTTATATACTTTCTGCTATGAAGCTCACCCTCAGCATCCAGTTTAGAATATAATAACTTTCCTTCTTGATCTATGACCCTGAATATCACATGACTAGTCAACCTATGTCCTTCATGTTTCAAACAAAAGATACTCAGTTGAGCTCTTATAGCCTATCTGGATGAAGGCACTCACACAGAAATAAAGGGAGCAGAAAGATGAACAAATGCAATACCTGTTTCAGAACATCCAACCTCTGGCAGTAACTAGGAGGATGACTACAACAGACATGTCAGAAATGTGAATCCCTCATTGTCTGAAGGGTAGGCAGACAAGTCCTGCTGACAGGTGGTTGTTGTCCATCCTTGCTTAGAGACAGGAAACAGACAGGCCCTGTAATAAGTGGGTATTGTTCTTTTTTCATTTTTGGTAGTGTGTATGGAAATCATGTCCGTACACATGGTATCTAAGTGCTCTACCATTAGATCATACAGCATCATTGCTTAAAATTGACTTTTGAGACAATATATTGCTAATTTCCTGGATGGACTCATTGCTACCATCCTCCTGACTCAGTCTCCTGAACAATGGACTAGATGGATAGATAGATGTAAAGATGGTTAAATGGACAGGTGGATAGATTAAAAGTTAAATAAATAGATAAATATATCATTTTATTATATCCATTATCTATCATAAAAACTTAGCTGTACTTTGTAACTTCATTATTGTCATAACTTTTCAATTGTTCAGACAGAACAACATGGCCAACTAAACTTATTAAAGAAAGCATTCAGACCCATTGCTGCCCAGTTGCCGGACAGCAGGGTAGACTCCTGTGGGCAGGATCCTCCAACAAAATCCCCCATCAAGCCGGGCGGTGGTGGCACATGCCTTTAATCCCAGCACGCAGGAGGCAGAGCCAGGCAGATCTCTGTGAGTTCGAGGCCAGCCTGGGCTACAGAATACGTTCCAGGAAAGGCACCAAAGCTACCCAGAGAAACCTTGTCTCAAAAAAACAAAAAAAAAAAACATCAGATCTGCAATCTACAAGACCCATGCCCTACCCCAATCCTACCCAACCCCCCATGACCCAGTGGCTTCCTGACACACAGAATTTGCCAGCTCTCATTGGACCAAGAAGCGAGTGACTCTTCTCCCACCCAGAGAGTCTCCTCTTTAGGACCTAGGCCCTGCGATACAGCCAGTCCCCAGGAACCCCCACCCATCACTGCCCCAGTTGCAGGGCAGCAGTGAATACTCCTAGTGGCAGGCTCCCCCACCAAAACCTCACATCAGACCTGCAATCTACAAGACTCATGCCCTACTCCAAACCTATTCATGCCCCTGTGACTCTAGTGGCTTCCTAAAATACAGAATCCACCAGCTCTCATTGGACCAAGAGGTGAGTGACTCTTCTCCCACCCAAAGAATCCTGCCTCTAAGACCTAGGCCCTGGGTCATAACACATGCCCAGGAACCTCCACTCATTGCTGCCCCAGTTGAAGGCCAGCAGGGAAGACTCCTGCTGGCAGGCTCCCTCAACAAAACCCCCAAATGGATCCTGAAATCTATAAGACCCATGCCCTATCCCAAACCTACCCATCCCCCTGCAACCCCAGTGGCTTCCTGAGACACAGAATCCACCAGCTCTCATTGGACCAAGAGCAGTTTCCTAAGACACAGAATCCAACAGCTCTGATAGGACAAAAAAACCTGATATGAACAAGAGAGGCTCCCTGAGACACAAAATCAGCCAATTTGGATTGGACCAAGAGCAGCTCCATGAGACACAGAATCTGCCAGCTCCAATTAGACCAAGAGCTAAGATTGGACCCAGAGGGGCCCCCTGAGACATAGACACAGCAATCACAGATTGGGCCAAGAGTAGCTTGCTCAGACACAGGCAACTCTTGCACCTATTGGTGGAAGACATAGGTACATGCCAGTGCAAAAATGCATACAACAACATAAAGAGCAATATGGAACCACCAGAACCTAGCAGTTCTGAACACCACAATGTAGAAGAAGCAGAAGAAAGTGACCTTAAAAATGACTTTATGAAGATAATAGAGGCCTTTAAAGAGGAAATGAAAAATTTCCTTAAAGAATTGAGGAAAAGACAAACAAAAACTTGGAAGAAATCAATAAACCCTTAAAGAAAGCCAAGAAAACCATGAAAAAGCAGTTAAGCAAGTGAAGGAAACAGTTCAAGAGCTGAAAATTGAAATAGAAACAATAAAGGAGACACAAACCAAGAGAATGCTGGAAATAGAAAATCTGAGAAAATGAACAGGAACTAAAGATGCAAGCATAACAATAGATGGAAGAGAGAATCTCTGGTGTAGAGAATACAATAGAGGAAATAGATTTATCAGTCAAAGAAAACACCAAAGTCAAAAAGTCATAACATAAAATATCCAGGAAATCTGGGACATCATGAAAAGCCCAAACCTAAGAATAATAGGGATAGAAAAAGGAGAAGAATATCAACTCAAAGGCACAGAAAATATATTCAACAAAATCATGGAAGAAAACTTTTCCAACTTAAAGAAGGAAATGCCTATCAAGATACAAGAAGTTTATAGAACACCAAATAAACTAGATCCAAAAAAGTCCCCTTGGCACATAATAATTAAACCACTAAACATACAGAATAAAAAAGGAATATTAAGAGCAGCAAAGGAAAAAGACTAAGTGGCTAATAAAGGCAGAACCATCAGAGTAACACCGGACTTCTCAATGGAGACTTTTAAAGAAGGTCCTGGATAAATGTAATGCAGACATTAAGAGACCAGGGATGCCAGCCTAGACTAATATACCCAGCAAAACTTTCAATCACCATAGACAGAGTAAATAAGACATTCCAAGACAAAACCAGATTTAAACAATGCCTATCCAATAAACAAATCCAACCCTACAGAAAGCAAAAGGAGGAAAATTCCAACCTAAGGAAGTCAGATATACCCACAAAAAAAAACAGGCAATAGATAAGCCCAGAACAGTAAATCCAAGAGAGGATAAATACACACACAAACACTACCACCAAAAGATAACAGAAATTAATAATCACTGGTCATTAATATCCCTTAATATCAATGGAATTAATTCACCTATAAAAAGACACAGGCTAACAGAATGGATATGAAAGCAGGACCCATCTTTCTGCTGCATACAAGAAACACACAACTTCAAAGACAGACAGTACCTCAGAGTAAAAGGCTGGAAAAGTCTTTCCAATCAAATGGATTTAAGAAGCAAGCTGGTGTAGCTATCCTAATATCTAACAAAATAGACTTCAAACTAAAATCAATCAAAAGAGATAAAGAATAACATGGCATACTCATCACAGGAAAGATCCACCAAGATGAAGACTCAATTCTGAACATTTATGTCCCAAACACAAGGTCACCCACATATGTAAAAGAAACATTACTAAAGCTTAAATCACACATCAAACCCCACACTTTAATAGTGGGAGACTTCAACACCCTACTCTCATCACTGGACAGATCTGCCAGATGGAAACTTAACAGAGAAACAAGTGACCTAAATGATGTTATGACTCAAATGGAATTAATCTATATCTACAGAACATTGCACCCTAACAAAAAAAATGAATACCTTCCTCTCAGGACCCCATGGAACTTTCTCTAAAATCAACCACATACTTGATCACAAAGCAAATCTCAACAGATACATAAAAACAGGAATAACCTCCTGTATTTCCTATAACCTCCTATTAGACCAGCATGCCTTAGAGTTAGATTTCAACAACAACAAAAATTGCAGAAAGCCTACAATCTCATGGAAACTGGATAATGCTCAACTGAATCACCAATGGGTCAAGGAAGAAATAAAGAGAGAAATTAAAGACTTCCTAGAGATCAATGAAAATGAAAGTACTACATACCAAAACTTATGGGACACTATGAAAACAGAGCTAAGAGGAAAATTCATAGCACTAAATGCCCACATAAAGAAGTTGGAGAAATCTCACACTAGTGACTTAATAGCACACCTGAAAGCTCGAGAACAAGAAGCAAAGTGTAACCCAGGAAAAATAGACGCCAAGAAATAATCAAATTGAGAGCTGAAATCAATAAAATAGAGACAAAGAGAACAATACAAAGAATCAATGAAACAAAGAGTTGATTTTTTGAGAAAATCAACAAGATAGTCAAGCCCTTATCCATACTAACCAAAAGGCAGAAAGAGACCATCCAAATTAACAAAAGCAGAAATGAAAAGGGAGATATAACAACTGACAATGAGGAAATCCAGCAATCATCAGGTCATACTTCAAAAACCTGTACTCCACAAAATTAGAAAATCTAAAAGAAATGGACAATTTTCTGGATATGTACCACATACCAAAGTAAAATCAAGACCAGATAAACAACTTAAATAGACAAATAATCCCTAAGGAAATAGAAAGAGTCATTAAAAGTCTCCCAAAGAAAAAAGCCCAGGACCAGATGGTTTCAACTCAGAATTCTACCTGAGTTTCAAAGAAGAGTTAATCCAATACTCTTCAAATTGTTCCACACAATAGAAACAGAAGGAACATTACTTAACTCCTTTTATGAGGCTACAGTTACCCTGATACCCAAACCACACAAAGATGCAACAAAGAAAGAGAATTACAGACCAATCTCCCTCATGAACATTGATGCAAAAATACTCAATAAAATACTGGCAAACCAAATTCAAGAACACATCAAAAACATTATCCACCATGGCCAAGTAGGCTTCATCCCAGAGAAGCAGGAATGGTTCAACATATGAAAGTCTGTCAATGTAATACACCATATAAACAAACTCAAAGGAAAAAAAACCACATGATCATTTATTAGATGCTGAAAGGGCCTTTGACAAAAATTCAACACCCCTTCATGATAAAGGTCTTGGAGAAATCAGGAATAAAGGGAACATACCTAAACATAATAAAGGCAATTTACAGCAAGCCAACAGCCAACATCAAATTAAATGTAGAGAAATTCAAAGCGGTTCCACTAAAATCAGGAACAAGACAAAGCTGTCAGCTCTCCCTCTATTCAATATAGTACTTGACGTTCTAGCTAGAGCAATAGGACAATGAAAGGAGATCAAGAGGATACAAATTGAAAGGGAAGAAGTCAAACTTTCACTGTTTGCAGATAATATGATAGTTAGTATACATAAGTGACCCCAAAAATTCTACCAGGGAATTCCTACAGATGATAAACACATTCAGTAATGTGGCAGGATACAAGATAAACTCAAAAAAATCAGTAGCCCTCCTATATACAAATGATAAATGGTCTAAGAAGGAAATCAGAGAAACACCACACTTTACGATAGCCACAAATAATATAAAATACCTTGTGGTAACTAACTAAGCAAGTGAAAGACCTGTATGATAAGAACTTTAAGTCTCTGAAGAAAGAAACTGAAGAAGATATCAGAAAATGGAAAGATCTCCTATGCTCATGGAATGCAAGGATTAACATAGTAAAAAAAAAAAGGCAATCTTTCCAAAAGCAATCTCCAGATTCAATGAAATCCCCATCAAAATCCCAACACAATTCTTCACAGACCTGGAAAGAAAAATACTCAACTTCATTTGGAATAACAAAAAACCCAGGATAGCTAAAAGAATCCTGTACAATAAAACAACCTCTGGAGGCATCACAATCCCTGACATCAAGCTCTTTATACAGCTGTAGTAATAAAAAACAGCTTGGTATTGGCATAAAAACCAACATGTAGACCAATGGAATCAAACTGAAGACCCTGACATCAAACCACACACCTATGAACACCTGATTTTTGACAAGAAGCCAAAACTGTACAATGGAAAAAAGAAAGCATCTTCAACAAATCATGCTGACATAACTGGATGTCAACATGTAGAAGATTGCAAATAAATCCATATCTATTGCCATGCACAAAACTCAAGTCTGAGTGGATCAAAGACTTCAGTATAAAACCAGTTGTGCTGAACCTGATAGAAGAGAAAGTAGGAAATAGTCTTGAATGCACTGGCACAGGAGACCACTTCCTAAATATAACACCAGTAGCTACACACTGAGAACAACAATAAATGGGACCTCCTGAAACTGAGAAGCTTCTGTAAGGCAAAGGACATGGTAAATAAGACAAAATGACAGCCTAAAGAATGAGAAAAGATTTTCACCAACCGCACATATAACAGAGGGTTCATCTCCAAAATATATAAAGAACTCGAGAAACTATACATCAACACAATAAAAAATCTAATTTAAAAAAAAATGGGCCATAGAGCAAAACAGAAAATTCTCAAAGGAAGAATTTCAAATGGACAAAAGGCATTTAAGGAATTGCTCAACATCCTTAGTCATCAGGGAAATGCAAATCAAAATGACTCTGAGATACCATCTTACACCTGTCAGAATTTCTAAGATCAAAAACACTGCAGACATCTTATGTTGGAGAGGATGTGGAGCAAGGAAAACACTCCTCCACTGTTGGTGGGAGTGCAAACAGGTACAACCACTTTGGAAATCAGTATGGTGGTTTCTCAGAAAATTGGGACTCAAACTACCTCAAGACCCAGCTATACCACTCTTGGGTATATACCCAAGAAATGCTCAATCATACCACAGAGACACATGCTCAACTATGTTCATAGCAGCATCATTTATAATAGCCAGAACCTGGGTACTCCTCAACTTAGGAATGGATTAAGAAAATGTACTACATATACACAATGGAGTACTACTCAGCAAAGAAAAACAATGACACCATGAAATTTGCAGGCAAGTGGATGGAACTAGAAAATATCCTGAGTGAAGTAACCCAGACTCAGAAGGACAAACATGGTATGTACCCACTTATAAGGGATACTAAATATAAAGCAAAGGGTAATCAGACAACAACCCACAACTCCAGAGAAGCTAACTAACAGGGAAGACCCAAAGAGGGATGCATGAACCAACCTGGTAAGGGGAAATAGATGAGATCTCCATGAGTAAACTGGGGATTTGGGTTGGGCAATGTGGAGGGTAGGTGATAGGGAATGAGAACATATGGGAATGGGATGATTGAGCTGGAACAGATGTAGTGGGAAAGCAATGAAAGATACCATGATAGAGGGAGATATCATGGGGATATAGAGAAACCCAGTGCTAGGGAAGTTGCCAGGAATCCCTAAGGATGACCCCAGCCTGGACTACTAGAAATAGTGGGGAGGGTGCCTAAATTGAACTGGCTTGCCCCAGAGATCAGACAAGTAAATACCCTGTCATCATAGAGCTTTTATCCAATGACTGATGGAAGCAGATGCAGAGATCCACAGCCAATCACCAAACAGAGCTCCAGGAGTCCAGTTAAAGAGAGAGAAGAGGGATTCTATGAGCAAGTGCATCAGGATCATGATGGGGAAACTTGCAGGGATGACCAAACGAAACTAGAGGGAACTCATGAAATTTGGATCAATGACTGTTGAGTCTACATGATGGGACTGGACTAGGCCCCTCTGCTGTGAGACAATAGTATAGCTTGATCTTCTTGGGAGGCCCCCTGGTAGTAGGATCAGAATCCATCTCTGGTGCATGAGCGGGCTTTTTGGAGTCGACTACCTATGATGGGACACCTCATGCAGTCTTGAGGCAGGGGGAAAGGTTTGTACTTGCCTCTACTGGATGTGCCTCCCCGTGGGAGGCCTTGCCTTCCTTTGGATAGGAGAGCAGGGTGGGTTGGGAGGGGGAGCCTGGGGGTAGGAGGAGAGAAGAGAGGGATCTTTGGTGTATAAAATGAATGAAAAAATTCTTAATAAAAAGGGGGAAAAAACCAAAGTTTCTCTTTTTTATGGTACAAAAATTTACTAGTGCTATGTAGTAATTTTTTTCTTTATTAAATTACTAAAAAAAAAGAAAAGGACTTTGTTCACCCAGGAACAAAAACTAGTTCTACAAGAATGTTTTGGCGTGAAGGAGAAGTGGATGAGATCGACATAAGTGGACTGGGTGTTGGGGGGTAGCAGAGCACGAGGAGTGGGGGATGAGAACAACTGGAAATGGGAGGTTCAAGCTGGAACAGGGACAGAGTGGGAGGTCAGGGAGGAAGATATCATGATAGATGAGGACATCATGGGAATAGGAAGAGGCAGGGTGCTGGGGAGGCTCTCAGGAATCCACAAAGATGACCCCACCTTGGTCTGCTGGTCTACTCTGGTGACTGGCCTAGCAAATAACCTAGCTGTCATCATAGAGCCTTTGTCCAGTGACTGAAGCAGATGCAGAGATCCACGGCCAGGCACCAGGCTGAGCTCCAGGAATCCAGTTGATGAGAGAGAGGAGAGATACTGCAGGCGAGGGACATCGAGATCATGAAGGGAGGACGTGCAGAGATGACTGGCCACACTAGTGGAAGCCCATGAACTGTGGTCTGGTGGCTGTGGAGCCCCCATGGGACTGGACCAGGCCCTCTGGATATGAAAGATGGTGGTTTGGCTCAAACTGTTTGGGGGGCACCCAGGCAGGGGGAATGTAATCTGTCCCTGTTCTATGAGCAGGCTTGTGAGAATCTGGTGCCTGTGGTGTGACACCTTGCACAGCCTTGGTGCAGTGGGAAGGAGCTTGGACCTGCCTGGGCTCAGTGTACTGGGCTCTGCTGACTCCCCATGGGAGGCCTTGATTTGGGGGATGTGAGGATGGGCGGTGGCTTAGGAAAGAGGGCTGGGGGCGGGAGGAGGGAGGACAGGGGTTAGTTGATGGTATGTGGAGTAAGTAGAAAATTTAAGAAAAATGAAGAAAAAAAAGAATGTTTTGACAAATGCATCTACCCAAGCCAGCAACAACGCATGCACTTTCTCAAGAGTTTGGCAAAAAGGAGAATATGAAGGTTGGGTCCTTCTTGTCTCTCCCTCTGAGTCAGACAGCCTTTACCCCAGCAGGCACCTGTACATGCCCCTGGCTTACACAATTATGGTGCCCTTCCATTGCTTGGGGAACCTTGGCCCAGTAACAGATTGTAGAATGATAATGAAGGTTTATCCAAGTTGTATTTGCAACCCCCCTTAGTCTCTTTGCGTAGATTCCAGTGCAATGCAGAGGATAATGGTGCCCAACAATATCATAGGGGCTAGATATCAGAGCTTCCTCAAATCACAACTATTGCAAGCTACTTTCATCTGCGGGACTCAGGTCCAGTTCATCTGCCTTTATCCATCCTGTGTACATGAACCTTAGAGTTCCAATGATGGGGACCAAGGTCCAGGATTTTCATCCAGCATCTTTAGGTTTGAGACTTAAATGGGATTTCAACTGATCTCTCCATTACTTTGTCCCTCTAGATCTGGCTCAAGAATTATCAGGCTAGGAAAAAATCAGAAGGCGGCTCCAAAACTGTGGGAGCCCATTTTCAGGTTCCTAGTGGCTTTACATAGCAGGTCTACATAGAGGGGATGATTGGACCATGGGCCTGAGTGCCGGTGTCTGAGATTTGGTCTGCACTTGGCTGTGCTAAGGGGAGAGAGGTCTTTTGCTCCACCCTTTGGCATTTCTATAAATACCTTAGGGCAGAGACAGTCAGGGCTCAGAGACAGTTCCAGGCTCTCTTGAGGCTATCCTGTATTTTCTGTTTATCTCCACATTCTAAATCCTTCTAATATTTCCTGCTGCTCTCACTCAAGAAAACATCTGTGGAGTTGGTGGGTAAATGCCCTGCACAAAACCATCTGGGAAGTCTGAATGTGGATCTCATGATAGGCCTGTCTCCCCCACAGGCTGTGCCCCTCTTGTCCCATCTGCCAGTGCAGGTTCTGTATGCCAGACCCCTTTGGGTATCAGCCATCTGCCCCAACTCAGCCTCTTGAGGTGCTCCTCAGATGAGAAATTGAAGCTCTACATCATTGGACAGAACTTTGAGGAGAAGTGCTTCAGGAAGAGATCAGCTAGGGGGTGACAGCAGAGGAAGAAGGGTATGGAACTACCTGGGAATCGAGGTCACCAATGACATGGTAGGTCTGGACCTCCCGAAAATTGTGCTCCTCTTGCCAGGTCAGCCATCTCAGATTCTATGCATGAGAGAGCATCGGGTGTCAGGGCTCCTGCTCTACTCAGCCCTTCTAGTACTGCCACAAACTCAAAATCCATCTTCTGCATGTGTCAGAGACCATCAGTTGTGAGCTCTCCTCAAGTCAGCCACTTGAGCAATTCCTTGACCAGAGAGCAATCTTCAACATTGGACAGGCCAGTGAGGAGAGCAACAAGAATAAGACATCTATGGAGCAGAGGGAGCAGAGGAAGAAAGCTGCAGAACTACCATAGAAGGGAGTCCAGGATTCCCATTCTAAATCTGCGTGTCACCAATGCTCTATCCTTATCATGGCCTTGGATTATGACGATTCCTAATCCCAGAGACAGACTAGAGTCAGTTCTTCACTAATCAGCCCCTCCGGTATTTAACACAACTCAGAAGCCATTTTCTCCATGTGGGAAAAACCATCTGAGCGCAGCTCTCCTCTTCCACTCAGCCCAAGTGTTTTCCCAAACCCAGAATGCACCTTTTCCATTCATCACACCAATGAGAGCCTGTTATGTACAGCCCAGGAGTGTGCACTAGCTGGCCAAGGTCCAGCAGGAGACAGAATCCTAGGTCCATCAGTGGACTGTGCATCATCTGTACATGCATGCTCCAGCCAGAGATCCAGACCCAGTCCATTCTCCAGATTCCAGCACAGTTTCAACAGCAGCTCTGAAGGCAGCCACCCAGGATGCTGGAAGAAGGGAGAGACAGGCAACACATTCTCAGCCACAGAGAATGATCAGGGCTCCACTGGCACCAGGGACCAGCTCTTTACTGAACATGTGTGTCAAATGGATGACTCTCTAGATGAAATGTCACAGCCTGACTTCTTTGAGCACTGCTCACTGCTTTATTTCTTTTAAGAAACTTGATCCTGAGGGTCCTGACACTCCTGCATTCAACTACCAGAATATATGGATCACAGGCAGTTGCCACCACACACTCTAATTTTCTTTGAGAAAAAAATATAACTATGTCTCCCAAGCTGGCCCTTAATGCTCAATGAACTGCCTGCTTTTGTTCCCAGAAATCTATGATTCCAATTTGTAGATGAGAATTTTATCACCAGACTTAGATGTGTTTTCAGGGAATTTAATTTTGGTTTTTCTTTTCAGACTTAACTGTGTAATATATGAATAATATATGTATTGTATATTCTGTCATATTGTATATATTGTGTATATATGTGTATTTGTATACAAACAATATTTAAATTGTAGAGCAGTTTTATTTTTATCATTAAGAAATTTTCTCTTCATTTTACATACCAACCACAGATCCCCATCACCTCTCTCCACCCACCCCACAGTCTTCCCCACCAATCCACACACCCCCTATTCATACCAACCCCAAGACAAGGTCTCCCATGGGAAGTCAGTAGAACCTGGTACATTCCATTGAGGCAGGTCCAAGCCTTTCCCTCCTGCACCAATGCTATGCAAGGTGTCACACCTTAGGCACTGGGCCCTAAAAAGCCCGCTCAGACACCAGGGATGGATCTGGAGCCCCCTGCCTGTGGGATCTCCAAACCGTTCAAGCTAAACAACTGTCTCATGTATCCAGAGGGCCTAGTCCAGTCCCATGGGGGCTCCACAGCTGCTAGTCTACAGTTCATGGATTTCCACTAGTGTGGCTGGCCGTTTCTGTATGTTTCCCCATCATGATCTTGACTTTCCCTGCTTATAAAATCCCTCCTCTCATCAATTAGACTCCTGGAGCTTGGCCTGGTGCCTAGCCATGGATCTATGAATCTGCTTCCATCAGTCACTGGATGAAGGCTCAATGATGACAGTTAGGGTACACTAATCTGGTTACAAGAGTAGATCAGTTCAGGCACCCTCTGGACTATAGCTAGTAGTCTAAAGTGGGGCCATCCTTGTGGATTCTGGGAGCTTCCCTAGCACCCTGTTTCTCCCTGTTCCCATGATGTTTTATCATGGTATCTCTTTCCTTGTTCTTTCACTCTGTCCCTGTTCCAGCACAAACCTCCCATTTCCTTATGTTTTCATTCCCCCATTCCTTGCCTTACATTACCCCACTCACCCCCAGTTTGCTCATGCAGATTTCATCTACTTCTCATTTGCTGGGCTATAATGTATCCCTCTTAGGTTCCTCCTTCTTAGCTAGCCTCCCTAAAGCTGTGGGCTGTAGTCTAGTTATCTTTTTTTTACATCTAGTATCCACTTATAAGAGCAGTTCTTTATGTAGTCTACACTGGCCTATACATTCCAGCAATCCTTTTTCTTCCTCCTGGGTGTTGAGATTCTAGTTCTGAGCTAATACACCTGGCCAAACTATGAATTCTCTCCTGAATTAATGATCTGTATCAACCTATTGTGCTTTTGGTACCTTATTTTTAAGTGAACAAAGTAATTTGAATTCAACTCTACACATCTCTTACTACTTTAAAATGTGCCACAATATTGAGAAAACCAAACTCTTGGGTGCTTGTGATGGCTCAGAAGGAAAGAGCATGTACTGAGGACTCAGTTCACTTCTCAGCATCCAGAATTCATTTTCCCCACTTCCTGGAGCCCCACAGCAAGGGTCTGACATCCTCTTCTAAACTTCACAACACCACTTGGAAAGAGTGGAGGCCCCCTTTTACTTCCAAGTAAATAACCCTCTAGTTCTCCAATAAAAACCAGACTTACAAGTTTTCCCAGGTGCCTCAGTGTGGGAGCCTGTTTTCAGGTTCCTCATGGCTTTACCCAGCAGGTCCATCCACATAGAGGATGATTAGGACCACGGGCCTGAGTGCAGGTGTCTGAGATGGTCTGCACTTGGCTGGGGGGAGGTCTTTTGCTCCACCCCTTGGTGTCTCTATAAATACCCTGGGGCAGAGACAGTCGGGGCCGTTGGAAAAGTTTCCAGGCCTTCTCGGGGCTATCTTATTTTCTGTTTATCTCCACAATATTCTCTGCAATAAATCCTAATATTTCCTGCTGCTCACACTCAAGAAAACTCTGGGGAGCTGTGGGGTTGGTGGGTAAACGCCCCACAGAATGGCACCATGAACAGGGTCTAAAAAAGGGGGGGGACAAAAAAGGGGGGACTAAAGACAATGTAATAGGAACTAAAGATAAAGGAAAATAAGTTATATCAGAGTTTTTGGTGAAAGTGTGGGTCAGCCCTGCCAGTGGAAAGTGGCATGCCAGTGTTGTGGAAAATTTTATATATATATATATATATAAATTTTATATAATTTAAAAATATGTTATTGAGGGGCAGGGGTTTTATCCTCAAGAGAAAAGGAAAATGGAGTGGAAGGATGTCCGATGCTGCAGCGCAAAATTCTCTGTCAAAATTTTCTATCTTCTATCCCTTTCTCAATTTCTATCTATGAAAAATAAGTATAAGGTATAGGGTAGTAATATAGTGTAGGAAAAACTTAGAAGTGTAAGATCGTGTAAAAGAAAAAATAAGGCAACTAGACAGAAAAACTCAATTTTCTAACTTTGGGGGCTATGAACACAAACTGGGGAAAAAATCTTTGGGCTTTACGGGTAGTAAAAAAGTTGTTCTTTGAGTTTATGGGAAAGAAAAAGTTTCCTATGGAAGCTTTTGTCCTAGGGACAGCTGAAATGCTAAATCCAAGCAGCAGGAGAAAGTGTTTTCTCCCTGAGGCAAAAATGCAGGTGTAAAAAGCCAAAAAGTTTAAAGTTGGAAAGTTTTGGGATAAAGCTGGTCTTTCTCTCTTGGGGGAAAAAAATCTTTCTCTTACACTAAAAGATTTTCCTGGAAAATTTAGGGGGAAAATCTCTCTAAAAAGCCTTAATCTTTCTCAAAAGCTCTCTTAAACTTAAAAAACTAAAGCCTTTAACTTTTTCTCTCAGAAGGACAAAAATTAGAATCACCTGAAGATATTAGTATGGGGACTGTTAATTGGCCGAGTTGTACTCTTACCCTGCAAGAAAATGTCACGAAACACGACAGAATCCGCTAATAAGAGTTTTATTAAAGATAAAGGGACAGAGAGTGCACAGGCCTGTGGGAGAGACACATGTGTGGTGAAGGAGAGGGAACCAGGAACATGGCGCTGGATTTTAAAGGCTGGGTGTGCCCAGGTCATGTCACTACTCCACGCATTTGCGTAGATCACATAGCCACGTTGCGCGCTTACGTCGCCATGAAACGTCACGGATCCTGGTCACGGGAGATGCCTTGACCGGGAAATGGCTATCTTGACCTGGAACCGGCTAGGCAGAAGTGTCCACCGGGCATATGCAAACACGCCCACCGTGGGGGCGTGTTGTGAACCCTTCAGGGACCACCTGTGATTATCTCTAAGGGAAAACAAATTTAAGATAGCAAAACCTCTCTAAGTTCTTTCAAGCTTTAACAATCCTCCCTGAAATGCAGGAGAGGCAGGGACAAGTTCCTAAAAACCTCTTCTAAGCTCTGTCTCTTCAAGCTAGTAAAAGACAGTGGGTCAGAGTATCCTGAGGGGAAAGCTTGGGAGAGTGTGGGTAAAGAGCTACAGAGCCCAAAAGGGCAGGAAACTTTACCTGAGAAAGACAAAAAAGCCAAGCTTTTCAGTTACAGCCCAGCTGAGGCATCAAGGGTTTTGTTTCTGAGTGAGCATTTCAGAATGAAAAGGTGCTCCTAATCGTCCTAATGCAAAGATCCCCTGAAGCAATGCAAACTGTAAGCACTGTATCCTCACTTCTGACCAAAAACCCAGAGGTGACTGGCCAGTCTCCGAGTTGGAGTGCATTTCGAGGATACTAGGGTTCCTGCAGTTGTAAACTTCCTGGAGCACAGAGCTGAGGCAGGAAGGTGCAGGACCAGGGGAAGATTGCTAATGAACAAAGAAAGCTAAAGCCGGTGGGAACAGCACAGTTGTCCACTTTCCTACAAGTCCCGGGTTGATAGGAAAGCTTTTTCTCAGATTTCTTTTTGCAGCTGTGGACCTATCAGAGTAAGGACCTTTCTGGGAAAACAGTAAAGCTGAACTGTATCTGAAGCAGTTGTGCTATTGAGTCAGAATGCTGTCTGGGGAAAGAGCCCAGCCAGGGCAGAACAGAATTATCTGGGAGTAAAGCTTTCTTTTCTGTCGGAGAAAGCATCTCTTGGAGAAAATTTTTGTTTCAATTGACTCCCGATGAGATGAGGGAGTGTAGCCCTGAGGGGTGATTGCCTCTGGCATAAGTTCTGTCCTTGAAAACCCAGACAAGCAAATATAACCCACTGGGGGACTGGGTCAGGTGAAAGGCCTGAGGAAAAAACACCTGTCCTAATGGGAGTTTAGAGATGGCAAAAACCTCCCTTGTTAGATTTTCAGTCTGTATGCAAACTACACAGACCCTGAAAACAAAAACGGACAAAAAGCCCCTACCTTAAGAAGCAGGGAAAGCCACCACTGTAGTGTCGGAAACTGTTTCTGGGGTAGAGGGGATAAATTGAGACCAAACTGGGAACTAGCTGGGAGAAAGACTCTGAAGAAACAGAGAAGGGACATAATCCTCCCCAGAAAATGTATGACCTGAAAAAGCTGCTAGAATTTGAGGCAGATTGGGGGGGGGGGCCTACCTCCAAAGGCAACTAGTAGAGGTACAGAGGTGCAGACAGATATCTGAAGCCCTGCATCTAGGGGGAAAGGAACAAGCAAAATGAGAATAAAATCAGTGGGAGAAAATTTCTCTGAAGGAGGTATGGAAAAGCTGTTGTAAATGTTTTTCACTGACTGGCTGAGGTAAACACAAGCCCCAAGGAAAGTTACTATCAAAAATGCCAGCCTCAATGCGTGCTAACGAGGCAGGTGTGGTTCTGATCTGGGGCCAGTGTCAAATGAAGGAGAAACACCTGTTAAAGCCAGCTGAGGAGAGACCAGAAATCTCCCAATGTCCCATAGCTGAAAATGTAAAAAGCTTATTCAAATCTCCCGTTGCAAAAGCAAAAAAAATTTGTTCAAACCTCCTGGAAAGAATTTGTAAGCAAGTCTGGTAAAAAGAGAACTTAGAAGTTGACTCTCAGACCCAAAAAGAACTATGGAAAATGAAATCCAAAAGCTAGCTTGCAATAGGGGAGTGATATAAGGGAAATGCATTCTGGGAAAGGTAGTTTTTCCGCTAAAGATGGTGTCATTGCCCTGAAACACTTTTGTCAGCTCGAAAATACATTCATGATAAACTTAAAATACAGCCTTTAAAAGAATAAGGAGGAAAATTGTCTAAGAGTTTAAGTGTCAGTTCCAGTGAAAAATTGAAAGGATACAGAACTAGGTGCTTCGCGGTTTGGGGCTCCATTGGTAAAATGCCTTATTTACCGTAATAGCTGTGCAAAGTTTTTACGGTAGTTGGATGACAAAAAGCTACCTTTAAGAGCAAACAAGCCACTTTAAAATCCTTAAGAAAGCAGTTTATACACTGAGCCTTGTTTTAGATATGAAGAAACTTATGGGAAAATAAAGTTCTTTGCCTTTTGAATGAACAGCCTGCAATGAGTGATTCCTTTGCAAATCTAATAAGAAGACAAGGAAACAGGCATTCAAAAAAGAAATGACTGCTTTATAGATGGGAAACAAACTTCAGAAAATCTAGCTTACAAAAGAGTTGCTTTACCTGAAAGTTCCTTATAAGAAATCAATGTTAAATATCACAGCTGCTAATAACATCAGGAGTTAAAGCTAATGAAGTGAAAATACTAAATCCTGAAAATGCTTCTCAAAGCAAGCTAATGAAGGATACGTTTCATGAAAGAACATCTATGTTCTTGACTCCTTTGAATACTAACAGTTTTGGTGAAAATATTGGAACTTATCAATTCAAAATGTTTCAACAAATTCAAGGCACTATTCCACAAAAGAAAGCTGCCATGCTTTGTGGACCATATTGGAGTTCACTCCAATCTTCCTGATCCTTTACCTGAGGGTAATGCAATGGCTGAGCATTATCCCAAGTGGAAATGGCTCAATAGTCACATGTCCTTCATCAAAATAGCAAAAGCTTAAGAAAGTAATTCAATCTTACCAAAGCAGCAGCTCAAGTAGTTAAACGATGTGGGGGTATGTCCAAAATATTTTCCTGTCCCTCACTTAGGGATAAACCCTCAAGGTCTTATTCCCAATCATCTATGGCAAATGGATGTTACTCATATTGTAGAATTTGGCAAAATGAGATATGTACATGTGACCATTAAGTCATGTGACCATTAAATCGTGCACTTTTTGTTCTGAACTTTTTGAATATGGATGTCTATGAACAATCTGTCGCAGATAGATTTTGGTAGTGGCACCCAAGCGACTTTTGTTCAAGTGAAATGGAAAGATCCCTGCTCAGAATTATGGAAGGGATCAGATCCTGTGTTAATGTGGGGTCAACGACATGTTTGCGTTTTTTCACAAGAGGAGAATGAAGCTCGGTGGTTACAGGAGCATCTAATAAAGAGCATGGAACTAAGGAAGGTCAGTTCCAATGACATGTCCTATAAAGGAACCAAAACGAAAGTGGCTCGATTAGTATTTCTGAGGTTTTGTCACTGGTTAATGCAATCAGTGAGGAAATAAGAGTTCGGAGCTGTTCTGCTTTTGCCTTTACTAGCTCCTTTAGAAAAATACTTTATATTACCTAATAGCTGTGCAGTATTTGGTGAAGAACTTTACAGCAGCTAAATAAGGTAATTTCACTCAGCGTGAAGTTTTTTGGTAGAGCAAACCAAAAGTACTGCTGTAATAGACACATTTATCTGAATTGAAGCACATAGGGAAGCTATTATGAATTTGGGTAAAGGGACAGCCTCTAGATAAAAACCGCTTACCGCTGACAGGGCATCTCTGCCAGTTCTGGAATTGCTGAGAGAACTCTGCAACTTTGGGGTGTGGCTCCTTCCTGAGAATGACACAGTCCCCTAGCAACAACTATCACAACTCTATAACAACAGTCACTAAATCCCAGTGTTGTATAGCAAAGCTGACTATAAACTCTAAACTTTAGAAATGATGTACATACTTCCTGTCTAGTTATGAGAATCTTACTAATAGAGAGAGTGATAAGTAAGAGTAACAAGTAGAAAAAGATGAAAAGATATGTAGAAAGTTCCCCCAGAGAATGTGTCACTCTTGACCCATCTGCCAGTGAGGGTCCCAAATGCCAGAACCCTTTGGGTATCCATCATCTGCCTCAACTCAACCCGCCAGTAGCTTCTGAGATGAGGAAGCCAAGCTCCACATCTTTAAACAGGCCGTTGAGGAGAAGTACTTCTGGAAGAGCTCAGCTAGAGAGTGGCTGCAAGGAATAGGGTATAGGACTCCATGGGAAGCAAGTTTCACCAATCACCTGGTAGGGCTGGCCTCCTCCCAAAGATTGTGTCCCTCTTGCCAAGTCAGCCAGCTCAGACTCTATGTATGAGACCATCTGGTGTGAGAGCTCCAGCTCTACTGAGCTATTCATCATTCCCCAAACTCAGAATGTGCATGTGTCTGCATGTGTCACAGGCCATCAGTTATGAGCTCTCCTCAAGTCAGCCCCTTGAGCAATTCCCTAGACCAAAGAGCCTTCTTCTCCAAAGTTAGCTGAACCCCTGAGGACATCTCCAAAAGCAATAAGAGATCTAGGTGGAAGATGCAGCAGAGGAAGAAGGCTACAGAACTACCATGGAAGGGAGTCCAAGTCTCCCATTCTAAATCTGCCAGCCACAATGGCTCTGTCCTTTTCATGGCCTCTGACGAAGAGGATTCCTTGTCCCTAGACATACAGTGTCAGTTCTCCTCAAGTCAGTACCTCCTGTATTTCATACAACAAAAATCCATTCTGTCCAGGAGGGAGAGACCATCTGATGGCAGCTCTCCTCCTCCACTCAGACTTATTATTTTCACAGACCCAGAATGCACCTTTTCCATTCATCACACCAATGAGAGTCTGGTATGCAGCCCAGAAGTGTGCACTAGCTGGCGAGGTCCAGCAGGAGATGACAGAATCCTAGGTCCATCAGTGGACTTTGCATCATCTACACATGCAGCTCCAGCCAGAGATCCAGACCCAGTCCATTCTCCAGATTCCAGCACAGTTTCAACAGCAACTCCAGAGGCAGCCACCAAGGATGCTGGAAGAGGAAGGGAGACTCAGTCGGGCAACACATTCTCAGCCACAGAATGATCAGGGCTCCACTGGCACTGGGGACCAACTCTTTACTGAACATCTCTCAACTGCATGACTCTCTAGATGAAGTGTCACAGCCTGATTTCTTTGAGCACTGCTCACTGCTTGATATTTAAGAACTCTTGAATCTGGGGATCCTGACCCTCCTACCGTAAATTACCAGAGCATTTGGTTCACAGGCCATTGCCAACATACAGACTTTTTCTTTGTAAGGGAAAACATTTATCTCTCTGTATCCCAAGCAGGCCTATACCACTCAATGAACTGCCTGGTTTTGTCCCTAGAAGTTTGTGATTCAAATTTGTCACTGACAATGTTGACACCCAACTTAGATATTTTGTCAGGGATTTATAGGTCTTGTTTCTTTTTTCCTTAACTGTGTAAAAACATACATAATATGATATATATTAGATGTATTATGTTTTATATATTTGACTATTATATATTGTACATCTATACATATATACAATATATGAGAATTGTACAGCTATTTCGAGAAAGCCATTCCTTATACAGTCTACACTGACCTACACAAACTATCAATCCTCTTACTTCCACCCAGGTGTTGAGAGTCTACTTCTAAGCTAAAAATACACCTGGCCTAACTATAAACTTCTCTCCTGAATTAATGAGTTTTATTAATCTACTGTGTTATTTTCATACCTTATTTTTAAATCAATAAAGTCATTTGAATCCAACTCCACCTGTCTCTAGTACTACTTTAAAATGTGCCACAATATTAAGAAAATCAAACTGTTGGGTGCCTGTGATAGCTCAGAAGTAAAGAGCATGTACTGAGGACCCAGTTCACTCCGCAGCATCCATGTATTATGATCCCCACTTCCCAGACCTCCACTGCAGGGTCAGACATCCTCTTTTAAACTTCCCATCATCACTACTAATGAATGGAGGCCCCTTTTACTTCCAAGCAAATAACGCTCTAGTTCTCCAGTGAACCCAGACTTACAAGTTTTCCCAGGTACCTCAGGTCCATCATGTCCACAAGATCTCCTCCTGGATTCTCAAGTCCCTGCAAAATCACAAGATTCTCCCAGGGCCCAAAGATGCAGCAGAAGAAAAGCAAAGTGTTCAACAGGGAACAAAAGCTAGTCCTGCAAGAACATTTTCAAAAGTGCACGTACCCAAGCCAGGAACAACGTGTGACAGAGCACATGAGTGTCGTATGAAGGAGCAAAATACCAAGGTTCAGTTGCTCTTGTCTCTCCCTCTCGCTGAGTCAGATCGCCTCTACCCCAGCAGTCACCTGTACACTTCTCTGACTCCCACAATTGTAGAGTCCTTCCATTGCTTGGGGCAGCTTGGCCCATAACATATTGCAGAAGGGTGATGAAGGTGCATCCAAAGTTGTGTTTGCAATCCCATTAGCCACTTAGTGTAGAATCCAGGTGCAAGGAAGAGGGATAATGGAACCCCACTGTAGCTAAATGGCTTAGACATGAGGGGTCCCTCCAAACTCCCAACCTCTCTTAAAAGCTTTTCTCCTCGGTGGGTTTCAGGGGCAGCTCATCCAGCCTTCATCCTTCTTGTGTCCATGAACCTTAGAATTCTGTGATAGACACCAAGTTACAGGCTTTTCATCCAGCATCTTTAGGTTTGGGACCTAAATGGGCCCTGATCTCAACTCATCTCTACATTCCTTTATCCATCTAAATCTGATTCAAGTACAATCAGTCCAGGCAGAATCAGAAGGCTCAAAAGATATCTGGGAAGCCAGAATGTGGACCTCAAAATAAACCTGTATTCCCACAGAGGATGTGTGCCTCTTGACCCATCTTCCTGTGAAGGTCCCAAGGGGCACAAAACTTTGGGTATCTGTCATCCACCTCAACTCAGCACCTCAGTAGCTTCTGAGATGAGAAAGCCAAGCTCCACATCTTTAAACAGGCCTTTGAGGAGAAGTGCTTCAGGAAGAACTCAGCTAGAGAGTGGCTGGAGAGGAAGAAGGGTATAGAACTCCCTGGGAAGCAAGTTTCACCAATCACCGAGAAGGGTTGGCCTCCTCCCAAAGATTGTGTCCCTCTTGCCAGGTCAGCCAGCTCAGACTATCTATGAGACCATCTGGTGTGAGATCTCGAGCTCTACTGAGCTATTCATCATTCCCCAAACTCAGAATGTGCATGTGTCTGCATGTGTCGCAGACCATCAGTTAGGAGCACTCCCCCTCAAGTCAGCCCCTTGAACAATTCCCTAGACCAAAGAGCCTTCTCCAAAAATAGCTGAACCCCTGAGATGATCTCCAAAACCAATAAGAGGTCTAGGTAGAAGATGCAGCAGAGGAAGTAGGCTACAGAACTACCATGGAAGGGAGTCCAATCTCCCATTCTAAATCTGCCAGCCACAATGCCTCTGTCCTTTTCATAGCCTCTGACAAAGAGGATTCTTTATCCCCTAGACATACTGGTGTCGGTTCACCTCAAGTCAGGCCTTACAAATTTCATACAACTCAGAATCCACTCTGTCCCAGTGAAGAGACCAAAAGACGGCAGCTCTACTCCTTAATTCAGACCAAGTGTTTTCACAAACCCTGACGGAATCCATCATTTCTATTCATCACACCAAAAGAGTTTACAGTGTGCAGCCCAAAAGTATGCACAACCTGGACACTTTGCCAGCAGGAGGAAACAGAATCTTAGGTACATCGGTGGACTGTGCATTATCTGCACAAGCAGCCCAGACAGAGATCCAGACCCAGTCCATTCTCCAGATTCCAGCAGTTTCAACAGCAACTCCAGAGGAGGCCACCCAGGATGCTGGAAGAGGAAGGGAGACTCAGTCTGGCAACACATTCTCAGCCACAGAGAATGATCAGGACTACACTGGCTACAGGAGCAGCTCTTGACTGAACATATGTGTCAAATGGATGACTCTCTAGATGAAGTGTCACAGCCTCACTACTTAAGCACTGCCCACTGATGGATTTCACTGAAGAACTCTTGATCGTGGGGATCCTGACACTACTGCCTTCAACTACCAGAGTATGTGGATCACAGGCAGGAGCCACCACACACACTTTCATTTTCTTTGTGACAAAAAAAGCAATCTCACTCTAGGTATCCCAAGCTGGCATTTAGTGCTCACTGAAGTGTCTGCTTTTGTTCACAAAATACTGTGGTCCCAGTTTTTTTGTGAGAATTGTCACCAGACCTAGATATTTTTTTCAGTGTCTTGACTTTTTGTTTTGTTTCTATTTCTTAATTTCTGTGTAAAATAACTGTAATATTTGTATCATTTGTGTGTTACATGTATTGCATGTTCTCTTTGACCTTATATACTATATATATTGTATATTCATATATGTACTTATAGACACACAATATATATAAACTTGTACCACTATTGTGAAAGGGCAGTCCTATCTTAGTCCAGGCTGGCCCATATGCTCTAGCAGTCCTCTTTCTTCCTCCTAGGTGTTAAAGTTCTTTCAGTGAGCTAATATACATGACTGAACTATGAACTTCTCTGCTGAATTAGTGAGTTGTATTAATCTATTGGGTAATTCATACTGTATCGTTAAATCAATAAAGTCATTTGAATACAACTCCACCTGTCTCTTACTACTTTAAAATGTGCCACAGTATTAAGAAAATCAAAATCTTGGATGCTTGTGATGGCTCAGAAGTAAAGAGCATGTACTGAGGACACAGTTCACTTCTCAGCATCCATGTTTTATGATCCCCACTTCCCAGACCTCCACTGCAGGGTCTGACATCCTCTTTTAAACTTCCCATCATCACTACTAATGAGTGGAGGCCCCTTTTACTTCCAAGCAAATAACGCTCTAGTTTACAGTGAACCCTGACTTACAAGTTTTCCCAGGTGCCTCAGGTCCACCATGTCAAAAAGATCTCCTCCTGGATTCACAAATCCCTGCAAAATCACAAGATTCTCCCAGGGATCCAAGGATGCAGCAGAAGAAAATCAAAGTGTTCAACCAGGAACAAAAGCTGGTCCTGCAAGAACATTTTCAAAAGTGCACGTACCCAAGCCAGGAACAATGTGTGACAAAGCACACGAGTATGGCATGAAGGAGCACAATAAAAAAGTTCGGTCCCTCTTGTCTCTCTCTCTCCCCGAATCAGATCGCCTCTACCTCATCAGTCACTTGTACATGTCTCTGACTCCCACAATTGTAGAGTCCTTCCATTGCTTGGGGCACCTTGGCCCATAACAGATTGCAGAAGGGTGATGAAGGTGATCCAAAGTTGGATTTGCAATCCCGTTAGCCACTTAGTGTAGAATCCAGGTGCAAGACACAGGGATAATGGAACACCACTGTAGCTAAATGGACTAGACATGAGGGGACCCTCCAAACTCCCAACCTCTCTTAAAAGCTTTTCTCCTCGTGGGTTTCAGGGGCAGCTCATCCAGCCTTCATCCTTCTTGTGTCCATGAACCTTAGAATTCAGTGATAGACACCAAGTTCCAGGCTTTTCATCTGGCATCTTTAGGTTTGGGACCTAAGTGGACCCTGATCTCAACTCATCTCTTCATTCCTTTGTCCATCTAAATACAATTCAAGTAGAATCAGTCCAGGCAAAATCAGAAGGCTCCAAATCTATCTGGGAATCCTGAATGTGGACATCACGATAATCACGTATTGCACCAGAGAATGTGTTCCTCTTTAACCAACTGCCAGAGAATGTCCTGAGTGCCAGAAGCGTATGAGCATCTGTAATCCACCTCAACTCAGGTCCCCAGTAGCTTCTGAGATGAGGGAGCCAAGCTCTACATCTTTAAACAGGCCATTGAGGAGAAGTGCTTCAGGAAGAGCTCAGCTAGAGAGTGGCTGCAGAAGAAGGGATAGAACTCCCTGGGAAGCAAGTTTCACCAATCACCTGGTAGTGCTGGCATTCCCCCAAAGACTGTGTGTCCTTCTTGCCAGGTCAATCAGCTCAGATTCTATCTATGAGACCATCTGCTGTGAGAGCTTCAGCTCTGAGCTATTCATCATGCCCCAAACTCAGAATCCATCTTCTGAATGTGTCACAGACCATCATTTAGGAGCTCTCTTCCTCAGTCAGCCCCTTGACCAATTCCCTGGAACAAAGAACCTTCTTCTCCAAAGTTAGCTGAACCCCTGAGGACATCTCCAGAAGAAATAAGAGGTCTAGGTAGAAGATGCAGCAGAGGAAGTAGGCTACAGAACTACCATGGAAGAGAGTCCAAGTCTCCCATTCTAATTCTGCCAGCCACAATGGCTCTGTCCTTTTCATTGCCTCTGATGAAAAGCATTCTTTATCCCCTAGACATATGGGTGTCAGTTCTCCTCAAGTCAGCCCTTTTGAATTTCACACAATCAGAATCCATTCTGGCCCGGTAAAGAGATCATCTGATGGCAGCTCTCCTCCTCCACTCAGAACAAGTATTTTCACAAATCCTGACGGAATCCACCATTTCTATTCATCACACCAAAAGAGTTTACCGTGTGCAGCCCAAAAGTGTGCACAACCTGGACACTTTGCCAGCAGGAAGAAACAGAATCTTAGGTCGATCGTTGGACTGTGCATTATATGCACATGCAGCCCCAGACAGAGATCCAGACCCAGTACATTCTCCAGATTCCAGCACAGTTTCAACAGCAACTCCTGAGGCAGCCACCAAGGATGCTGGAAGAGGAAGGGAGACTCAGTCAGGCAACACATTCTCACCCAAAGAGTGATCAGGGCTCCACAGACTACAATTACCAGCTCTTGAATGAACATGTGTGTCAGTTGGATGACTCTCTAGATGAAGTGTCACAGCCTCACTACTTGAGCACTGCCCACTGTTGGATTTCACTGAAGAGCTCTTGATCATGGGGATCCTGACACTACTGCCTTCAACTACCATAGTATGTGGATGACAGGCAGGAGCCACAACACCCTTTAATTTTTTGTGACAAAAAATATATATAACTCTAGGTATCCCGAGCTGGCACTTAGTGCTCACTGAACCGCCTGCTTTTGTTCACAGAATACTGTGATCCCAGTTTTTTTGAGAGATTTCTCACCAGACTTAGATATATTTTTCAGTGTCTTAATATTTTGTTTTCTTTCAACAATTTCTGGGTAAAATAACTGTAATATGTGTATCATTTATGTATTACATGTGTTGTCTATTCCCTATAGCTTATATACTATATATATTGTGTATTCATATATGTACTTATAGACACTCAATATATATACACTTGTACAGCTATTGTGAAAGAGCAGTCCTATCTTAGTCCAGGCTGGCCCATATGCTCTAGCAATCCAATTTCTTCCTCCTCCGTGTTAAGAGTCTTTCAGTGAGCTAATATACATGGCCGAACTATGAACTTCTCTGCTGAATTAGTGAGTTGTATTAATCTATTGTGTTATTCATAACTTATCTTCAAATCAATAAAGTCATTTGAATACAACTCCACCTGTCTGTCTCTCTTACTACTTTAAAATGTGCCACAGTATTAAGAAAATCAAAATCTTGGATGCTTCTGATGGCTCAAAATGAATGAACATGTACAGAGGACACAGTTCACTTCTCAGCATCCATGTATTATGTTCCCCACTTCCTGGAACTCCAATGCAGGGTCTGAAATCATCTTCTAAACTTTTCATCATCACTACTAATGATTGGAAGTCCCCTTTTACTTCCAAGTAAATGATGCTCTAGTTCTCCAATGAACCCAGACTTACAAGTTTGGCCAGGTGCCTCAGGTCCACCATGTCCACAAGATCATCTCCTGGATTCACAAGTCTCTAAAGTTCACAAGATTCTCCAAGGGATCCAAGGAGGCGGCAGATGAAGATCAAAGTGTTCACCCAGAAACAAAAGATAGTCCTGCTAGAACATTTTCAAAAGTGCACGTAGCCAAGCCAGGAACAATGTGACAAAGCACACAAGTATGGCATGAAGGAGCAAAATATCAAGGTTCGGTCCCTCTTCTCTCCCTCTCTACCCTAGTCAGATCTCCTCTACCACAGCAGTCACCTGTCCACATCCCTGACTCCCACAATTGTAGAGTCCTTCCATTGCTTGGGGCACCTTGGCCCATAACACAATGCAAAATGGTGATGAAGGTGATCCAAAGTTGGATATGCAATCCCGTTAGCCACTTGGTGTAGAATCCAGGTGCAAGGCAGAGGGATAATGGAACCCAACTGTAGCTAAATGGCCTAGAAATAAGTGCTCCCTCCAAACTCCCAACCCCTTTAAAAGCTTTTCTCAGTGGGTTTCAGGTACAGCTCATCCAGCCTTCATCCTTCTTGGGTCCATGAACCTTAGAGTTCTGTGATAGACACCAACTTCTAGGCTTTTCATCCAGCATCTTTAGGTTTGAGACCTAAATGGGTCTTGTTCAACTCATCTCTTCTTTCCTTTTCCATCTAAATCCAATTCAAGAACAATCACTTCAGGCAGAATTAGAAGGCTCCAAAACTCTCTGGGAAGCCTGAATGTGGACCTCACGATAAACCTGTATTTCACTAGAGGATGTGTCCCTCCTTGACCCATTTGCCAGTGAAGGTTCCGAGTGCCAGAAACATTTGGGCATCTGTAATCCACCTCAACTCACCCACTCAGTAGCTTCTGAGATGAGGGAGTCAATTCGACATCTTTAAACAGGCCTTTGAGGAGAAGTGCTTCAGGAAGAGCTCAGCTAGGGAGTGGCTGCAGAGGAAGAAGGGTATAGAACTCCCTGGGAAGCAAGTTTCAACAGTCACCTGGTAGGGCTGGCCCTCCTCCCAAACATTGTGTTTCCTCTTGCCAGGTCAGCCAGCTCAGATTCTATGCATGAGACGATCTGGTGTGAGAGCTCCAGCTCTACTGAGCTATTCGTCATTGCCCCAAACTCAGAATCCATATTCTGCATGTGTCACAGACCATCAGTTAGGAGCTCTCCTCCTCAAGTCAGCCCCTTGAGCAATTCCCTAGACCAAAGAGCCTTCTTCTCCAAAAATAGCTGAACCCCTGAGGAGATCTCCAAAAGCATTAAGAGATCTAGGTAGAAGATGCAGCAGAGGAAGAAAGCTACAGAACTACCATGGAAGGGAGTCCAAGTCTCCCATTTAAATCTGCCAGTCACAATGGCTCTTTCTTTTTCATTGCCTCTGACGAAGAGGATTCTTTATCCCCTAGACATACTAGTGTCAGTTCTCCTCCTCACATCAGCTCTTCCTGAATTTCATACACATCTGAATTCATTCTTTGCAGGTTGGAGAGACCATCCAACAGCAGCTCTCCACTTCCACTCAGCCCTCCTATTTTCACAGACCCAAAATGCACCTTTTCTATGCTTCACACCAAGGAGAGTGTCGTGTGAAGCCAAGCAGTGTGCACTAGCTGGCCAAGGTCCAGCAGGAGGAAACAGAATCCTAGATCCATCAGGGGAGTGTGCATCATCTGCACATGCAGCTCCAGCCAGAGATCCAGACCCAGTCCATTCTCCAGATTCCAGCACAGTTTCAACAGCAACACCAGCGGCAGCCACCAAGGAAGCTGGAAGAGGAAGGGGACTCAGTCAGGCAACACATTCTCAGCCACAAAGTATGATCAGGGCTCCACTGGCTACAGGGAGCAGCTCTTGACTGAACATGTGTCAGTTGGATGACCCTCTAGATGAAGTGTCACATCCTCACTACTTGAACACTGCCCAATGTTGGATTTCACTGAAGAGCTCTTGATCATGGGGATCCTGACACTACTGCCTTCTACTACACCAGAGTATGTGGAAAACATGCAGTATCCTACACACACACTATCATTTTCTTTGTGACAAAAAAAAAAACAATCTCACTCTAGGTATCCCAAGCTGGCATTTAGTCTCACTGAAGTGCCTGCTTTTGTCCACAGAATACTGTGATCCCAGTTTTTCTGTGAGAAATGTCACCAGAACTAGATATATTGCAGTGTCTTTATTTTTTCTTTTGTTTCTATTCAAAAATTTTGTATAAAATAACTGTAATATGTATATCATTTGTGTATCACATGTATTGTATATTCTCTTTGACCTTATATACTATATATATTGTGTATTCATATATGTACTTATATATAACCAATATATATAAACTTATACAGCTATTGTGAAAGAGCAGTCCTATTATAGTGCAGGCTAGACCATATTTTCTAGCAATCCACTTTCTTCCTCCTCCATGTTAAGAGTATTTCAGTGAGCTAATATACATGGCCGAACTATGAACTTCTCTGCTGAATTAGTGAGTTGTATTAATCTATTGTGTTATTCATACCTTATCTTCAAATCAATAAAGTTATTTGAATACAACTCCACCTGTCTGTCTCTCTTACTACTTCAAAATATGCCACAGTATTAAGAAAATCAAAATCTTGGATGCTTCTGATGGCTCAAAATGAATGAACATGTACAGAGGACACAGTTCACTTCTCAGCATCCATGTATTATGTTCCCCACTTCCTGGAACTCCAATGCAGGGTCTGACATCATCTTCTAAAATTTTCATCATCACTACTAATGATTGGAAGTCCCCTTTTACTTCCAAGTAAATGACGCTCTAGTTCTCCAGTCAACCCAGACTTACAAGTTTGGCCAGGTGCCTGATGTCCACCATGTCCACAAGATCTCCTCTTGGATTCACAAGTCTCTGAAGTTCACAAGATTCTCCAAGGGATCCAAGGAGGCAGCAGAAGAAAAGCAAAGTGTTCACCCAGAAACAAAAGCTAGTCCTGCAAGAACATTTTCAAAAGTGCACGTACCCAAGCCAGGAACAATGTGTGACAAAGTACACGAGTATGGCATGAAGGAGCAAAATATCAAGATTTGGTCCCTCTTCTGATGCTCTCTTCCCTAGTCAGATCGCCTCTGCCCCAGCAGTCACCTGTACACATCTCTGACTCCCACAATTGTAGAGTCCTTCCATTGTTTGGGGCACCTTGGCTCATAACACAATGCAAAATGGTGATGAAGGTGATCCAAAGTTGGATATGCAATCCCGTTAGCCACTTGGTGTAGAATCCAGGTGCAAGGCAGAGGGATAATTGAACACCACTGTAGCTAAATGGCCTAGAAATAAGGGCTCCCTCCAAACTCCCAAAGGCTTTAAAAGCTTTTCTCAGTGGGTTTCAGGTACAGCTCATCCAACCTTCATCCATCTTGGGTCCATGAACCTTAGAGTTCCGTGATAGACACCAAGTTCCAGGCTTTTCATCTAGCATCTTCAGGTTTGGGACTTAATGGGTCTTGATCTCAACTCATTTCTTCATTCCTTTTCCATCTAAATCCAATTCAAGTACAATCAGTCCAGGCAGAATCAGAAGGCTCCAATAATATCTGGGAAAGCCTGAATGTGGACCTCACGATAAACCTATATTTCGCTAGAGGATGTGTCCCTCTTGACCCATTTGCCAGTGAAGGTCCTGAGTGCCAGAAACCTTTGGGCATCTGTAATCCACCTCAACTCAGCTCCCCAGTAGCTTCTGAGATGAGGAACCAAGCTCTACATCTTTAAACAGGCCTTTGAGGAGAAGTGCTTCAGGAAGACCTCAGCTAGGGAGTGGCTGCAGAGGAAGAAGGGTATAGAACTCCCTGGGAAGCAAGTTTCATCAGTAACCTGGTAGGGCTGGCCCTCCTCCCAAAGATGGTGTTTCCTCTGTCCAGGTCAGCCAGCTCAGATTCTATCTATGAGACCATCTGGTATGAGAGTTCCAGCTCTACTGAGCTATTCGTCATTGCCCCAAACTCGGAATCCATATTCTGCATGTGTCACAGACCATCAGTTAGGAGCTCTCCTCCTCAATTCAGCCCCTTGAGCAATTCCCTGGACCAAAGAGCCTTCTTCTCCAAAGTTAGCTGATCCCCAGTGGAGATCTCCAAAAGCATTAAGAGATCTAGGTAGAAGATGCAGCAGAGGAAGTAGGCTACAGAACTACCATGGAAGGGAGTCCAAGTCTCCCATTCTAAATCTGCCAGCCACAATGGCTCTGTCCTTTTCATAGCCTCTGATGAAGAGGATTCTTTATCCCCTAGACATACTGGTGTCGGTTCACCTCAAGTCAGCCCTTACGAATTTCATACAACTCAGAATACATTCTGGCCCTTAAAGAGACCATCAGATGGCAGCTCCCCTCCTTTATTCAGACCAAATATTTTCACAAACCTGGAAGGAATCCATCATTTCTATTCATCACACCAAAAGAATTTACCGTGTGCAGCCCAAATGTGTGCACACCTTAGCCTCTTTGCCAGTAGGAGGAAACAGAATCTTAGGTACATCGGTGGACTGTGCATTATCTGCACATGCAGGCCCAGACAGAGATCCAGACCCAGTCCATTCTCCAGATTCCAGCACAGTTTCAACAGCAACTCCAGAGGCAGCCACCAAGGATGCTGGAAGAGGAAGGGGACTCAGTCAGGCAACACATTCTCAGCCACAGAATGATCAGGGCTCCACTGGCACCAGGGACCAGCTCTTGAATGAACATGTGTGTAAAATGATGACTCTCTAGATGAAGTGTCACAGCCTCAATACTTGAGCACTGCCCACTGTTGGATTTCACTGAAGAGCTCTTGATCGTGGGGATCCTGACACTACTGCCTTCAACTACCAGAGTATGTGGATCACAGGCAGGAGCCACCACACACACTTTCATTTTCTTTGTGACAAAAAAAAATCTCACTCTATGTATCCCAATCTGGCATTTAGTCTCACTGAAGTTCCTGCTTTTGTTCACAAAATACTCTGGTCCCAGTTTTTCTGTGAGAATTGTCACTACACCTACATATTTTTATTAGTGTCTTGATTTTTTTTGTTCCTATTCAAAAATTTCTGTGTAAAGAAACTGTAATGTGTATATCATTTATGTATTACATGTGTTGTCTATTCCCTATAGCTTATATACTATATATATTGTGTATTCATATATGTACTTATAGACACACACAATATATATAAACTTATACAGCTATTGTGAAAGAGCAGTCCTATCATAGTGCAGGCTGGCCCATATGCTCTAGCAATCCACTTTCTTCCTCCTCCGTGTTAAGAGTATTTCAGTGAGCTAATATTCATGGCCAAAATATGAACTTCTCTGCTGAATTAGTGAGTTGTATTAATCTATTGTGTTATCCGTAACTTATCTTCAAATCAATAAAGTCATTTGAATACAACTCCACCTGTCTGTCTCCCTTACTACTTTAAAATGTGCCACAGTATTAAGAAAATCAAAATCTTGGATGCTTCTGATGGCTCAAAATGAATGAACATGTACAGAGGACACAGTTCACTTCTCAGAATCCATGTATTATGTTCCCCACTTCCTGGAACTCCACTGTGGGGTCTGACATCATCTTCATCATCACTTTTCATCATCACTACTAATGATTGGAAGTCCCCTTTTACTTCCAAGTAAATGACGCTCTAGTTCTCCAGTCAACCCAGACTTACAAGTTTGGCCAGGTGCCTCAGGTCCACCATGTCCACAAGATCTCCTCTTGATTTCACAAGACTCTGAAGTTCACAAGATTCTCCAAGGGATCCAAGGAGGCAGCAGATGAAGATCAAAGTGTTCACCCAGAAACAAAAGCTAGTCCTGCAAGAACATTTTCAAAAGTGCACGTACCCAAGCCAGGAACAATGTGTGACAAAGCACACGAGTATGGCATGAAGGAGCACAACACCAGAGTTCGGTCCCTCTAGTCCCTCCCTCTCCCCGAATCAGATCGCCTCTTCCCCAGCAGTCACTTGTACATGCCTCTGACTCCCACAATTGTAGTGTCCTTCCATTGCTTGGGGCACCTTGGCCCATAACAGATTGCAGAATGGTGATGAAGGTGATCCAAAGTTGGACTTGCAATCCCGTTAGCCACTTAGTGTAGAATCCAGGTGAAAGGCACAGGGATAATGCAACACCACTGTAGCTAAATGGAGGGACCCCTCATGTCTAGTCCAAACTCCCAACCTCTCTTAAAAGCTTTTCTCCTCGTGGGTTTCAGGAGCAGCTCATCCAGCCTTCATTATTCTTGTGTCCATGAACCTTAGAATTCTGTGATAGACACCAAGTTCTAGGCTTTTCATCCAGCATCTTTAGGTTTGGGACCTAAGTGGACCCTGATCTCAACTCATCTCTTCATTCCTTTGTCCTTCTAAACCCAATTCAAGTACAATCAGTCCAGGCAAAATCAGAAGGCTCCAAATATATCTGGGAATCCTGAATGTGGACCTCACGAAAATCATGTATTCCACCAGAGAATGTGTCCCTCTTGACCCAACTGCCAGGGAATGTCCTGAGTGCCAGAAGCTTTTGAGCATATGTAATCCACCTCAACTCAGCCCCCCAGTAGCTTCTGAGATGAGGGAGCCAAGATCTACATCTATAAACAGGCCTTTGAGGAAAAGTGCTTCAGGAAGAGCTCACCTAGGGAGTGGCTGCAGAAGAAGGGAATAGAACTCCCTGGGAAGCAAGTTTCACCAATCACCTGGTAGGGCTGGCCCTCCTCCCAAAGACTGTGTGTGTCCTTCTTGCCAGGTCAACCAGCTCAGATTCTATCTATGAGACCATCTGCTGTGAGAGCTCCAACTCTACTGAGCTATTCATCATGCCCCAAACTCAGAATCCATCTTCTGAATGTGTCACAGACCATCATTTAGGAGCTCTCTTCAAGTCAGCCCCTTGAGCAATTCCCTGGACCAAAGAACCTTCTTCTCCAAAATTAGCTGAACCCCTGAGGACATCTCCAAAAGAAATAAGAGATCTAGGTAGAAGATGCAGCAGAGGAAGAAGGCTACAGAACTACCATGGAAGAGAGTCCAAGTCTCCCATTCTAATTCTGCCAGCCACAATGGCTCTGTCCTTTTCATTTCCTCTGACAAAAAGCATTCTTTATCCCCTAGACATATGGGTGTCAGTTCTCCTCAAGTCAGCCCTTTTGAATTTCACACAATCAGAATCCATTCTGGCCCGGTAAAGAGATCATCAGATGGCAGCTCTCCTCCTCCACTCAGAACAAGTATTTTCACAAATCCTGACGGAATCCACCATTTCTATTCATCACACCAAAAGAGTTTACAGTGTGCAACCCAGAAGTGTGCACAACCTGGACACTTTGCCTGCAGGAGGAAACAGAATCCTAGGTCCATCAGTGGACTGTGCATTATCTGCACATGAAGGCCCAGACAGAGATCCAGACCCAGTCCAATCTCCAGATTCCAGCACAGTTTCAACAGCAACTCCAGAGGAGGCCACCCAGGATGCTGGAAGAGGAAGGGGACTCAGTCAGGCAACACATTCTCAGCCACAAAATATGATCAGGACTCCACTGGCTACAGGTACACACTTTTGACTGTACATCTGTCAGTTGGATGACTCTCTAGATGAAGTGTCACAGCCTCACTTCTTGAGCACTGCCCACTGTTGGATTTCACTGAAGAGCTCTTGATCATGGGGATCCTGACACTACTGCCTTCTACTACCCGAGTATGTGGATCACAGGCAGGAGCCACCACACACACTTTCATTTTGTGACAAAAAAATATCTAACTCGTGGTATGCCAAGCTGGCACTTAGTGCTCACTGAACCACCTGCTTTTGTTCACAGAATACTGTGATCCCAATTTTATGTGAGAATTGTCACCAGACCTAGATATATTTTTCAGTGTCTTGATTTTTTGTTTTCTTTCAACCATTTCTGGGTACAAAAACTGTAATATGTGTTCATTTATGTATTACATGTGTTGTCTATTCCCTATACCTTATATACTATATATTGGGTATTCATATATGTACTTATAGACACACAATATATATAAACTCGTACAGCTATTGTGAAAGAGCAGTCCTATCATAGTGCAGGCTGGCCCATATGCTCTAGCAATCTAATTTCTTCCTCCTCCGTGTTAAGAGTCTTTCATTGAGCTAATATACATGGCCGAACTATAAACTTCTCTGCTGAATTAGTGAGTTGTATTAATATATTGTTATTCATAACTTATCTTCAAATCAATAAAGTCATTTGAATACAACTCCACCTGTCTGTCTCTCTTACTACTTTAAAATGTGCCACAGTATTAAGAAAATCAAAATCTTGAATGCTTCTGATGGCTCAAAATGAATGAACATGTACAGAGGACCCAATTCACTCTTCAGCATCCATATATTATGTTCCCCACTTCCTGGACCTCCACTGCAGGGTCTGACATCATCTTCTAAACTTTTCATCATCACTACTAATGATTGGAAGTCCCCTTTTACTTCCAAGTAAATGATGCTCTAGTTCTCCAGTGAACCCAGACTTACAAGTTTGGCCAGGTGCCTGATGTCCACCATGTCCACAAGATCTCCTCCTGGATTCACAAGTCTCTGAAGTTCACAAGAATCTCCAAGGGAACCAAGGAGGCAGCAGAAGAAAAGCAAAGTGTTCACCCAGAAACAAAAGCTAGTCCTGTAAGAACATTTTCAAAAGTGCACGTACCAAAGCCAGAAACAATGTGTGACAAAGCACACGAGTATGGCATGAAGGAGCAAAATATCAAGGTTCGGTCCCTCTTCTCTCGCTCTCTACCCTAGTCAGTTCACCTCTACCACAGCAGTCACCTGTCCACATCCCTGACTCCCACAATTGTAGAGTCCTTCCATTGCTTGGGGCACCTTGGCCCATAACACAATGCAAAATGGTGATGAAGGTGATCCAAGGTTGGATATGCAATCCCGTTAGCCACTTAGTGAAGAATCCAGGTGCAAGGCAGAGCGATAATGGAACACCACTGTAGCTAAATGGACTAGACATGAGGGCTCCCTCCAAACTCCTAACATCTATTAAAAGCTTTTCTCCTCAGTGGGTTTCAAAGGCAGCTCATCCAGCCTTCATCCTTCTTGTGTCCATGAACCTTAGAATTCTGTGATAGACACCAAATTCCAGGCTTTTCATCCAGCATCTTTAGGTTTGGGACCTAAATGGACCCTGATCTCAACTCATATCTTCATTCCTTTGTCCATCTAAATCCAATTCAAATACAATCAGTCCAGGCAGGATCAGAAGGTTCCAAAACAATCTGGGAAGCCTGAATTTGGAACTCAAAATAAACCTGTATTCCCCCAGAGGATGTGTCCCTTTTGACCCATCTGCCAGTGAAGGTCCCGAGGGCCAGAAACCTTTGGGTATCTGTCTTCTATCTCAACTCAGCCCCTCCAGTAGCTTCTGAGATGAGGACTCCAAGCTCTACATCTTTAAACAGGCCTTTGAGGAGAATGCCTTCAGGAACAGATCACCTAGGAGTGCCTACACAGAAGAAGGGTATAGAACTCCCTGGGAAGCAAGTTTCACCAATCACCTGGTAGGGCTGGCCTCCTCCCAAAGATTGTGTCCCTCTTGCCAGGTCAGCCAGCTCAGATTCTATGCATGAGACGATCTGGTGTGAGAGCTCCAGCTCTACTGAGCTATTCATCATTGCCCCAAACACAGAATTCATCTTCTGCATGTGTCAGAGACCATCAGTTAGGAGCTCTCCTCAAGTCAGCCCCTTGAGCAATTCCCTAGACCAAAGAACATTCTTCTCCAAAGTTAGCAGAACCCCTGAGGATATCTCCAAAAGCATTAAGAGATCTAGGTAGAAGATATAGCAGAGGAAGTAGTCTACAGAACTACCATGGAAGGGAGTCCAAGTCTCCCATTCAAAATCTGCCAGCCACAACGGCTCTGTCCTTTTTATAGCCTCTGACGAAGAGGACTCTTTATCCCCTAGACATACTGGTGTCGGTTCTCAAGACAGCCCTTCTGAATCTCATACAACTCAGAATCCACTCTGTCCCAGTGAAGAGACCATCAGACGACAGCTCTACTCCTCCACTCAGAACAAGTGTTTTCACAAACCCGGACAGAATCCATCATTTCTATTCATCACACCAAAAGTGTTTACCGTGTGCAGGCCAAAAGTGTGCACAACCTGGACACTTTGCCAGCAGGAGGAAACAGAATCTTAGGTTCATTGGTGGACTGTGCATTATATGCACATGCAGCCCCAGACAGAGATCCAGACCCAGTCCATTCTCCAGATTCCAGCACAGTTTCAACAGCAACTCCAGAGGAAGCCACCAAGGATGCTGGAAGAGGAAGGAAGACTCAGTCAGGCAACACATTCTCATCCACAGAGAATGATCAGGGCTCCACTGAAACTAGGGACAAACTCTTGACTGAGCATGAGTGTCAAATGGATGACTCTCTAGATATATATTCTAGCAATCCACTTTCTTCTTCCTGGTGTGGAGAGGCTTTCAATGAGCTAATATACATGACCGATCTAAGAACTTCTCTTCTGAGTTAGTGAGTTTTTTTAATCTATTGTGTTATTCATACTGTATCTTTAAATCAATAAAGTCATTTGAATACAACTCCACCTGTCTCTTACTACTTTAAAATGTGCCACAGTATTAAGAAAATAAAAATCTTGGATGCTTGTGATGGCTCAGAAGTAAAGAGCATGTACTGAGGATCCAGTTTACTTCTCAGCATCCATGTTCTATGTACCCACTTCCCAGACGTCCACTACAGGGGTCTGACATCCTCTTCTAAACTTCCCATCATCACCACTAATGAGTGCAGGCCCCTTTTACTTCCAGCAAATAATGCTCTACTTCTCCAGAGAACCCTGACTTACAAGTTTACCCAAGTGCCTCAGGTCCACCATGTCCACAAGATTGCCTTAGAAATCTGTGATAGACACCAAGTTCCAGGCTTTTCATCCAGCATCTTTAGGTTTGGGACCTAAATGGACCCTGATCTCAACTCATCTCTTCATTCCTTTGTCCATCTAAATACAATTCAAGAACAATCAGTCCAGGCAAAATCAGAAGGCACCAAATCTTTCTGGGAATCCTGAATGTGGACCTCACGATAATCATGTATTCCACCAGAGAATGTGTCTCTCTTGACCCATCTGCCAGGGAATGTCCTGAGTGGGAGAAGCTTATGAGCATCTGTAATCCACCTCAACTCAGCCCCCCAGTAGCTTCTGAGATGAGGAACCTAGCTCTACATCTTTAAACAGGCCATTGAGGAGAAGTGCTTCAGGAAGAGATCAGCTAGGGAGTGGCTGCAGAAGAAGGGATAGAACTCCCTGGGAAGCAAGTTTCATCAATCACCTAGTAGGGACGGCCCTCCTCCCAAAGATTGTGTCCCTCTTGCCAGGTCAACCAGCTCAGATTCTATCTATGAGACCATCTGGTATGGGAGCTCGAGCTCTACTAAGCTATTCATCATTGCCCCTAACTCAGAATCCATCTTCTGCATGTGTCACAGACTATCAGTTAGTAACTCACTTCCTCAAATCAGCCACTTGAGAAATTCCCTAGTCCAAAGAGCCATCTTCTCCAAAAATAGCTGAACCCCTGAGGAGATCTCCAATAGCATTAAGAGATCTAGGTAGAAGATTCTGCAGAGGAGGAAGGCTACAAAACTACCATAGAACGGAGTCCAAGTCTCCCATTTCAAATCTGCCATCCACAATGGCCCTGTCCTTTCATAGCCTCTGACGAAGAGTATTCTTTATCCCCTAGACATACAATGTCGGTTCTCAATTCAGCCCTTTCTGAATTTCATCCAACTCAGAATCCATTCTGGCTCGTTAAAGAGACCATCAGACGGCAGCTCTCCTCCTTTACTCAGACCAAGTATTTTCACAAACCCGGCCGGAATCCAACATTTCTATGCATCACACCAAAAGAGTTTACAGTGTGCACCCAAAAGTGTGCACAACCTGGACACTTTGCCAGCAGGAGGAAACAGAATCTTAGGTACATCGGTGGAATGCGCATTATCTGCACATGCAGCCCCAGAGATCCAGACCCAGTCCATTCTCCAGATTCCAGCACAGTTTCAACAGCAACACCAGAGGCAGCCACCAAGGATGCTGGAAGAGGAAGGGAGACTCAGTCAGGCAACACATTCTCAGCCAAAGAATGATCAGGGCTCCACAGGCTACCTTATGCCTGTCAGAATGGCTAAGATCAAAAACACTGAAGACACTTTATGCTGGAGAGGTTGTGGAGCTAGAGGAACTCTCCTCCACTGCTGGTGGGAATGCAAGCTTGTACAACCACTTTGGAAATCAACATGGCGCTTTCTTAGAAAATTGGGAATCAATCTCCCCCAAGATCCAGCTATACCACTCCTGGGCATATACCCAAGAAATGCTCAATCATACCACAAGAGCACTTGCTCAGCTATGTTCATATCAGCATTGTTTGTAATAGCCAAAACCTGGAAACAACCTAGATGCCCTTCAACTGAAGAATGGATAAATAAATTGTGGCACATATACACAATGGAATACTACTCAGCAGAGAAAAACAATGACATCATACGGTTTGCAGACAAATGGATCGATCTAGAAAAAATCATCCTGAGTGAGGTGACCCAGACTCAGAAAGACAAATATGGTATGTACTCACTCATAGGAAGATACTAGATGTGGAACAAGGATGACTGAACTACTACTCACATCACCAGTGAGGCTACCTGGAAAACGGGACCCCAAAAAAAGACATGGAGAAATGGATGAGATCTGCATGAACAGCCTGGTCATGAGTGGGAACAATGAAGAGTGACGGTCAAGGGAAAGAGAGTGGGAGATCCTAGCTGGATCAAGAAAAGAGAGGGAGAACAACGAATAGGAGACCATGGTAAATGAAGACCACATGAGAAGGGGAGGAAGCAGAGAACTAGGGAGGCCCACGGAGATCCACAAGATACCCCCACAAAAGACTGCTGGCAATGGACGAGAGATGGCAGGAACTGACCTACTCCGGTGATGGGATGGCCAGACACCCTGTTAGTTGTGCCATAAACCCCATCCAAGGAAGGTCTGAGGAATCTGGATGCAGACATCCACGGCTGGGCCCCTGGTGGAGCACTGGGAGTCTAATTAGTGAGAAAGAAGAGGGTTTATATGAGCGAGAATTGTTGAAGCCAGGGTTGGATAAAGCACAGGGACAAATAGCCAAACGAATGGAAGCACAGGATCTATGAACCAAAGGCTGAGGGACCCCCAACTGCATCAGGCCCCTGAACGGGTGAGACAGTCATTTGGCTTGATCTGTTTGGGAGGCAGCCGTGTGTTGGTGCCGGGTCCTGGGCTTGTTGCATGAGTTGGCTGTTTGAATCCTGGGACATATGCAGGGACACTTGGCTCGGTCCGGGAGGGGGGGACTGGTCCTGGCTGGACTGAGTCTACCAGGTCGATCCCGGTACTCGGGGGAGACCTTGATCTGGAGGAGGTGGGAATGGGGGGTGGGATGGGGGAGGGGGAGGGGGGCGAGAGTGGGAGAACAGGGGAATCTGTGGCTATTATGTTGAACTAAATGATGTTGTAAAATAAATTTACTTAAAAAAAATAAATTTACTTAAAAAAAAAAAGAAAAAAGAAATGAAGATAATGAAATATATTTCATCAAGGAAAAAAAAAATCCTTCCATTGCTTGGGGCACCAAGGCCCATAACAGATTGCAGAATGGTGATGAAGGTGATCCAAAGTTGGGTTTGCAATCCCGTTAGCCACTTGGTGTAGAATCCAGGTGCAAGCAGAGGGATAATGGAACCCTACTGTAGCTAAATGGCCTAGACATTAGGAATCCCTCAAGACTCCCAACCTCAATTAAAAGCTTCCATCCTCTGTTTCAGGTGCAGTTCATCCTTCTTCATCCTTCTTGTGTCCATGAACCTTAGAGTTCTGTGATAGAGACCAAATTTCAGAATTTTCATCCAGTATCTTTAGTTTGGGACCTGAAAGAGGCCCTGATCTCAATTCATCTCTTCATTCCTTTGTCCCTCTACATCTGGATCAAGTACAAGCAGTCTAGGCAGAATCAGAAGAAGGGTCCAAAACTATCTGGGAAGCCTGAATGAGGATCTCACAATAATCATGTATTCCCCCAGAGGACATGTCCCTCATGACCCATCTGCCAGTGAAGGTCTGAGTGCCAGAACCCTTTGGGTATCTGTCATCCGCCTAAACTCAGCAGAACAGTAGCTTCTGAGATGAGCTCTACATCTTTAAACAGGCCTTTGAGAAGTGCTTCAGGAATAGTTCAGCTAAGGAGGAGCTGCAGAGGAAGAAGGGTATAGAACTCCCTGGGAAACAAGTTTCACCAATCACCTGGTAGGGCTGACCCTCCCAATGATTGTGTCCCACCTGCCAAGTCAGCCAGCCCAGATTCTATGCATGAGACCATCTGGTGTGAGAGCTCCAGCTCTACTGAGCTATTCATCATGCCCCAAACACAGAATCCATCTTCTGCATGTGTCACAGACCATAAGTTAGGAGCTCTCCTCCTCAAGTCAGTCCCTTGAGCAATTCCCTGGACCAAAGAGCCATCATCTTCAAAATTAGCTGAACCCCTGAGGAGATCTCCAAAAGCAATAAGAGATCTAGGTAGAAGATGCAGCAGAGGAAGAAGGATATGGAACTACCATGGAAGGGAGTCCAAGTCTCCCATTCTAAATCTGCCAGCCACAATGACTCAGTCCTTTTCATTGCCTCTGATGAAGAGGATTCTTTATCCCCTAGACATACTGGTGTCAGTTCTCAAGTCAGCCTTTCCGAATTTCATACAACTCAGAATCCACTCTGTCCCAGTGAAGAGACCATCAGACAGCAGCTCTCCTCCTCCACTCAGACCAAGTGTTTTCACAAACCCTGACGGAATCCATCATTTCTAATCATCACACCAAAAGAGGTTACAGAGTGCAGCCCAAAAGTGTGCACAACCTGGACACTTTGCCAGCAGGAGGAAACAGAATCTTTGGTACATCAGTAGACTGTGCATTATCTGCACATGCAGCCCCAGACAGATCCAGACCCAGTCCATTCTCCAGATTCCAGAACAGTTTCAACAGCAACTCCAGAGGCAGCCACCAAGGATGCTGGAAGAGGAAGGGAGACTCAGTCAGGCAACACATTCTCAGCCAAAGAATGATCAGGGCTCCACAGGCTACAGGGAGCAGCTCTTGACTGAACATGTGTCAGTTGGATGACTCTCTAGATGAAGTGTCACAGTCTCACTACATGAGCACCTCCCACTGTTGGATTTCACTGAAGAGCTCTTGATCGTGGGGATCCTGACACTACTGCCTTCAACTACCAGAGTATGTGGATCACAGGCAGGAGCCACCACACTCACATTCATTCTCTTTGTAACAAAAAAAAATCTAACTCTAGGTATCCCAAATTGGCACTTAGTGCTCACTGAACCACCTGCTTGTGTTCAGAGAATACTGTGATCCCATTTTTTCTGTGAGAATTGTCACCAGATTTAACTTTATTTTTCAGTGTCTTGATTTTTTGTTTAGTTTCTATTCAGGTTTAACTGTCTAAAATAAATGTAATATGTGTATCATTTATGTATTGCATGGATTGCATATTTTCTTATACATTATATACCATATATGTTGTGTGTTCTTTTATTTATATACACATAGTATATAAACTTGTACAGCTATTGTGAAAGAGCAGTCCTATCATTGTCAAGGCTGGCCTATATATTCTAGCAATCCATTTTCTTCCTCCTGGGTGTTGAGAGGCTTTCAGTGAGATAATATACATGGCCGAACTATGAACTTCTCTGCTGAATTAATGAATTGAATGATTGCATTATTCATATCATATCTTTAAATCAATAAAGTCATTTAAATCCAACTGCACATGTCACTCTTACTACTTTATAATGTGCCACAAATTAAAATCAAAATCTTGGGTGCCTGTGAAGGCTCAGGGGTAAAGAGCATGTACTGAGGACTCAGTTCACTTCTCAGCAACCATGAATTATGTTCCCCACTTCCCAGACCTCCACTACAGGGGTCTGACATCCTCTTCTAAACTTCCCATCATCACCACTAATGAATGGGGGCCCCTTTTACTTCCCAGCAAATAACGCTCTACTTCTCCAGAGAACCCTGACTTACAAGTTTTCCCAGGTCCACCATGTCCACAAGATCTCCTCCTGCATTCTCAAGTCCCTGAAGTTCACAAGATTCTCCCAGGGATCCAAGGATGCAGCAGAAGAGAAGCCAAGTGTTCACCCAGGAACGAAAGCTAGTCCTGCAAGAACATTTTCAAAAGTGCACGTACCAAAGCCAGGAACAATGTGTGACAAAGCACAGGAGTGTGGCATGAAGGAGCACAATACCAAGGTTCAGTTGCTCTCATCTCTCCCTCTCCCCTAGTCAGATCACCTCTGCCCCAGCAGTCACCTGTACACGTCTCTGACTCCCACAATTGTAGAGTCCTTCCATTGCTTGGGGCACCTTGGCCCATAACAGATTGCAGAAGGGTGATGAAGGTGCATCCAAAGTTGTATTTGCAATCCTGTTAGCCACCTAGTGTAGAATCCAGGTGAAAGGCAGGAGGATAATGGAACCCCACTGTAGCTAATGGACTAGACCTGAGGGGTCCCTTGAAACTCCCACCATCTATTAAAAGCTTTTCTCCTCGGTGGGTTTCAGGTACAACACATCCAGCCTTCATTCTTGTGTCCATGAACCTTAGAATTCTATGATAGACACCCAGTTCCAGGCTTTTCATCCAGCATCTTTAGTTTTGGGACCTAAATGGGCCCTGATCTCAACTCATCTCTTCATGCCTTTGTCCATCTAAATGCAATTCAAGTACAATCAGTCCAGCAAAATCAGAAGGCTCAAAAACTATCTGGGAAGCCAGAATGTGGACCTCACAATAATCATGTATTCCACCAGAGAATGTGTCCCTCTTGACCCATCTGCCAGTGAAGGTCGTGAGTGCCAGAAGCCTTTGAGCATCTGTAATCCACCTCAACTCAGCCCCCCAGTATCTTCTGAGATGAGGAAGGCAAGCTCTACATCTATAAACAGGCCTTTGAGGAGAAGTGTTTCAGGAAGAGATCACCTAGGGAGTGGCTGCAGAAGGGAATAGAATTCCCTGGGAAATAAATTTCACCAATCACCACCTCCCAAAGATTGTGTCCCTCTTGCCAGGACAAGCAGCTCAGATTCTATACATGAGACCATCTGGTGTGAGAGCTCCAGCTCTACAGAACTACTCGTCATTCCCCAATCTCAGAATCCATCTTCTGCATTTGTCACAGACCATCAGTTAGGAGCTCTCCTCAACTCAGCCCCTTGAGCAATTCCCTAGACCAAAGAGCCTTCTCCAAAAATACCCCTGAGGAGATCTCCAAAAGCATTAAGAGATCTAGGTAGAAGATGCAGCAGAGGAAATAGGCTACAGAACTACCATGGAAGGGAGTCCAAGTTTCCCATTCTTAATATGCCAGCCAGAATGGCTCTGTGCTTTTCATAGCCTCTGATGAAGAGGATTCTTTATCCCCTAGACATACTGGTGTCGGTTCACCTCAAGTCAGCCCTTCCGAATTTCAGACAACTCTGAATCCATTCTGTCCCAGTGAAGAGACCAACAGACAGCAGCTATACTCCTCCACTCAGACCAAGTGTTTTCACAAACCCTGACGGAATCCATCATTTCTATTCATCACACCAAAAGAGTTTACCGTGTGCAGCCCAAAAGTGTGCACAACCTGGACACTTTGCCAGCAGGAGGAAACAGAATCTTAGGTTCATTGGTGGACTGTGCATTATCTGCACATGCAGCCCCAGATAGAGATCCAGACCCAGTCCATTCTCCAGATTCCAGCACAGTTTCAACAGCAACTCCAGAGGCAGCCACCAAGGATGCTGGAAGAAGAAGGGAGACTCAGTCAGGCAACACATTCTCAACCACAGAGAATGATCAGGGCTCCACTGGCACCAGGGACCAGCTCTTGACTGAACATATGTGTCCAATGGATGACTCTCTAGATAAAGTGTCACAGCCTCACTACTTGAGCACTGCCCACTGTTGGATATCACTGAAGAACTCTTCATCGTGGGGATCCTGACACTACTGCCTTTAACTACCAGAGTTTGTGGATGACAGGCAGTAACCACAACACACTTTAATTTTTTGTGACAAAATATATATATATATAACTCTAGGGATCCCAAGCTGGCACTTAGTGCTCACTGAACCGCCTGCTTTTTTCACAGAATATTGTGATCCCAGTTTTTTTGTGAGAATTGTCACAAGACCTAGATATATTTTTCAGTGTCTTGATTTTTTGTTTTCTTTCTATTCAACAATTTCTGAGTAAAATAATATGTGTATCATTTATGTATTGCATTTGTTGTATATTTTCTGTACCTTATATACTATATATATATTGTGTATTCATATATGTACTTATAGACACACAATATATATAAACTTGTACAGCCATTGTGAAAGAGCAGTCCTATCTTATTCCAGGCTGTCCCATATGCTCTAGAAATCCTCTTTCTTCTTCCTAGGTGTTAAAGGTCTTTCAGTGAGCTAATATACATGGCCGAACTATGAACTTCTCTGCTGAATTAGTGAGTTGTATTAATCTATTGGGTTATTCATACTGTATCTTTAAATCAATAAAGTCATTTGAATACAACTCAACCTGTCTCCTACTACTTTAAAATGTGACACAGTATTAAGAAAATCAAAATCTTGGATGCTTGTGATGGCTCAGAAGTAAAGAGCATGTACTGAGGACCCAGTTCACTTCTCAGCATCCATGTATTATGATCCCCACTTCCCAGAACTCCACTGCAGGGTCTGACATCCTCTTTTAAACTTCCCATCATCACTACTAAAAAGTGGAGGCCCCTTTTACTTCCAAGCACATAACACTCTAGTTTCCAGTGAACCCTGACTTACAAGTTTTCCCAGGTGCCTCAGGTCCACCATGTCAAAAAGATCGGCTCCTGAATTCTCAAGTCCCTGCAAAATCACAAGATGCTTCCAGGGATCCAACGATGCAAAAGAAAAGCAAAGTGTTCACCCAGAAACAAAAGCTAGTCCTGCAAGAACATTTTCAAAAGTGCACGTACCCAAGCCAGGAACAACGTGTGACAAAGCACACGAGTGTGGCATGAAGGAGCACAATACCAAGGTTCAGTGCCTCTCATCTCTCCCTCTCCCCTAGTCAGATCGCCTCTACCCCAGCAGACATCTGGCACATCTATGACTCCCACAACTGTAGGGTTTCAATTGCTTGGGGCACCTTCGCCAATAACAGATTGCAGAATGGTGATGAATGTGATCCAAAGTTGCATTTGCAATCCGGTTAGCCACTTAGTGTAGAATCCAGGTGCAAGGCAGAGGGATAATGGAACACCACTGTAGATAAATGGCCTAGAAATAAGGGCTCCCTCCAAACTCCCAACCCCTTTAAAAGCTTTTCTCAGTGGGTGTCAGGTACAGCTCATCCAGCCTTCATCCTTCTTGGGTCCATGAACCTTACAGTTCCGTGATAGACACCAAGTTCCAGGCTTTTCATCTAGCATCTTCAGGTTTGGCACCTAAATGGGTCTTGATCTCAACTCATCTCTTCATTCCTTTTCCATATAAATCCAATTCAAGTACAATCAGTCCAGGCAGTATCAGAAGGCTCCAAAACTATCTGGGAAAGCCTCTCTGTGGACCTCACGATAAACCTGTATTTCGATAGAGGATGTGTCCCTCTTGACCCATTTGCCAGTGAAGGACCCGAGTGGCAGAAACCTTTGGGCATCTGTAATCCACCTCAACTCAGGCCCCCAGTAGCTTCTGAGATGAAGAACCAAGCTCTACATCTTTAAACAGGCTATTGAGGAGAAGTGTTTCAGGAAGAGCTCAGCTAGGGAGTGGCTGGAGAGGAAGAAGGGTATAGAACTCCCTGGGAAGCAAGTTTCACCAGTCACCTGGTAGGGCTGGCCCTCCTCCCAAAGATGGTGTTTCCTCTGGCCAGGTCAGCCAACTCAGATTCTATGCATGAAACCATCTGGTGTGAGAGTTCCAGCTCTACTGAGCTATTTGTCATTGCCCCAAACTCAGAATCCATATTCTGAATGTGTCACAGACCATCAATTAGGAGCTCTCCTCAAGTCAGCCCCTTGAGCAATTCCCTAGACCAAAGAGCCTTCTTCTCCAAAATTTAGCTGAATCCCTGAGGAGATCTCCAAAAGCATTAAGAGATCTAGGTAGAAGATGCAGCAGAGGAAGTAGGCTACAGAACTACCATGGAAGGGAGTCCAAGTCTCCCATTCTTAATATGCCAGCCAGAATGGCTCTGTGCTTTTCATAGCCTCTGATGAAGAGGATTCTTTATCCCCTAGACATACTGGTGTCGGTTCACCTCAAGTCAGCCCTTCCAAATTTCATACAACTCAGAATACATTCTGGCCCGTTAAAGAGACCATCAGACGGCAGCTCTCCTCCTCCACTGAAAACAAGTATTTTCACAAATCCTGACAGGATCCATCATTTCTATTCATCACAACAAAAAAGTTTACCGAGTGCAACCCAAAAGGGTGCACAACCTGGACACTTTGCCAGCAGGAGGAAACAGAATCTTCGGTCAATCGGTGGACTGTACATTATCTGCAATGAAGGCCCAGACAGAGATCCAATCCCAGTCCATTCTCCAGATTCCAGCACAGTTTCAACAGCAGCTCCGGGGCTGCCACCCAGGACGCTGGAAGAGGAAGAGAGACTGAGTCAGACAACACATTCTCAGCCACAAACTATGATCAGGGCTCCACTGGCTACAGGGAGCAGCTCTTAACTGAACATGTGTCAGTTGAATGACTCTCTAGATGAAGTGTCACAGCCTCACTTCTTGAGCACTGCCCACTGTTGGATTTCACTGAAGAGCTCTTGATCATGGGGATCCTGACACTACTGCCTTCAACTACCAGAGTATGTGGAAAACATGCAGTATCCACCACAAACACTTTAATATTTTGTGACAAAAAATATTTATAACTCTAGGTATCCCAAGCTGGCACTTAGTGCTCACTGAACCTCCTGCTTTTGGTCACAGAATACTAGATCCCATTTTTTCTGTGACAAATATCACCAGACCTAGATATATTTCAGTGTCTTCATTTTTTCTTTTGTTTCTATTCAAAATTTTGGGTAAAATAACTGTAATATGTTTATCATTTATGTATTATATGTGTTGTATATTCCCTATACCTTATATACTATATATTGTGTATTCATATATGTACTTATAGACACACAATATATATAAACTTATACAGCTATTGTGAAAGAGCAGTCCTATCATAGTCCAGGCTGGCCCATATACTCTAGCAATCCACATTCTTCCTCCTCCGTGTTAAGAGTCTTTCAGTGAGGTAATATACATGGCCAATATATGAACTTCTCTGCTGAATTAGTGAGTTGTATTAATCTATTGTGTTATTCATAACTTATCTTCAAGTCAATAAAGTCATTTGAATACAACTCCACCTGTCTGTCTCCCTTATTACTTTAAAATGTGCCACAGTATTAAGAAAATCAAAATCTTGGATGCTTCTGATGGCTCAAAATCAATGAAAATGTACAGAGGACCCAATTCACTTCTCAGCATCCATGTATTATGTTCCCTACTTCCTGGAACTCCACTGCGGGGTCTGACATCATCTTCTAAATTTTTCATCATCACTACTAATGATTGGAAGTCCCCTTTTACTTCCAAGTAAATGATGCTCTAGTTCTCCAGTGAACCCAGACTTACAAGTTTGCCCAGGTGCCTCAGGTCCACCATGTCCACAAGATCTCCTCCTGGATTCACAAGTCTCTGAAGTTCACAAGGTTCTCCAAGGGATCCAAGGAGGCAGAAGATGAAAATCAAAGTGTTCACCAAGAAACAAAAGCTAGTCCTGCAAGAACATTTTCAAAAGTGCATGTAACCAAGCCAGGAACAATGTGTGACGAGTATGGCATGAAGGAGCAAAATATCAAGGTTTGGTCCCTCTTCTCTTGCTCTCTACCCTAGTCAGATCGCCTCTGCCCCAGCAGTCACCTGTCCACATCCCTGACTCCCACAATTGTAGAGTCCTTCCATTGCTTGGGGCACCTTGGCCCATAACACAATGCAAAATGGTGATGAAGGTGATCAAAAGTTGGAAATGCAATCCCGTTAGCCACTTAGTGTAGTAGCCAGGTGCAAGCCAGAGGGATAATGGAACCCCACTGTAGCTAAATGGGCTAGAAATAAGGGCTCCCTCCAAACTCCCAACCCCTTTAAAAACTTTTCTCATTGGGTTTAAGGTACAGCTCATCCAGCCTTCATCCTTCTTGTGTCCATGAACCTTACAGTTCCGTGATAGACACCAAATTCCAGACTTTTCATCTAGCATCTTCAGGTTTGGCACCTAAATGGGTCTTGTTCAACTCATCTCTTCATTCCATTTCCATCTAAATCCAATTCAAGTACAATCAATCCAGGCAGATTCAGAAGGCTCCAGTAATATCTGGGAATCCAGAATGTGGACCTCACCATAAACCTGTATTCCCCCAGAGGATGTGTCTGTCTTGACCCATCTGCCAGTGAAGGTCCTGAGTGCCAGAACCCTTTGGGTATCCATCATCCACCTCAACTCAGGCCCCCAGTAGCTTCTAAGATGAGGAAGCCAAGCTCTACATCTTTAAACATACCATTGAGGAGAAGTGCTTCGGGAAGATCTCAGCTAGGGAGTGGCTGGAGAGGAAGAAGGGTATAGAACTCCCTGGAAGCAAGTTTCACCAATCCCCAGGTAGGGCTGGCCCTCTTCCCAAAGATTGTGTCCCTCTTGCCAAGTCAGCCAGCTCAGATTCAATGCATGAGACCATCTGGTGTGAGAGCTCCAGCTCTACTGAACTATTCATCATTGCCCCAAACTCAGAATCCATATTCTGCATGTGTCACAGACTATAAGTTAGGAGCTCTCCTCCTCAAGTCAGCCCCTTGAGCAATTCCCTAGACCAAAGAGCCTTCTCCAAAATTAGCTGAACCCCACAGGAGATCTCCAAAAGCATTAAGAGATCTAGGTAGAAGATGCAGGAGAGGAAATTGGCTAAGGAACTACCATGGAAGGGAGTCCAAGTCTCCCATTCTTAATCTGCCAGCCACAAAGCCTATCCTCTTCATAGCCTGATGAAGAGGATTCTTTATCCCCTAGACATACTGGTGTCAGTTCTTCTCAAGTCAGCCCTTCCGAATTTCATACAACTCAGTATCCACTCTGTCCCAGTGAAGAGACCAACAGACAGCAGCTCTACTCCTCCACTCAGACCAAGTGTTTTCACAAACCCTGACGGAATCCATCATTTCTATTCATCACACCAAAGAGTTTACAGTGTCCAGCCCAAAAGTGTGCACAACCTGGACACTTTGCCAGCAGGAGGAAACAGAATCTTAGGTTCATTGGTGGACTGTGCATTATCTGCACATGAAGGCCCAGACAGAGATCCAATCCCAGTCCATTCTCCAGATTCCAGCACAGTTTCAACAGCAACTCCAGAGGCAGCCACCAAGGATGCTGGTAGAGGAAGGGGACTCAGTCAGAAAATACATTCTCAGCCAAGGAGAATGATCAGGGCTCCACTGGCACCAGGGACCAGCTCTTAAATGAACATGTGTGTCAAATGGATGACTCTCTAGATGAAGTGTCACAGCCTCACTACTTAAGCACTGCCAACTGTTGGATTTCACTAAAGAACTCTTGATCTTGGGGATCCTGACACTACTGCCTTCAACTACCAGAGTATGTGAATCACAGGCAGGAGCCACCACACACACTTTCATTTTCTTTGTGACAAAAAGCAAAATCTCACTCTAGGTATCGCAAGCTGGCACTTAGTGCTCACTGAAGTTCCTGCTTTTGTTCACAAAATACTCTGGTCCCAGTTTTTCTGTGAGAATTGTCACCACACCTACATATTTTTATTAGTGTCTTGATTTTTTCTTTTGTTCCTATTCAACAATTTCTGTGTAAAGAAACTGTAATATGTGTATCATTTATGTATTACATGTGTTGTATATTCCCTATACCTTATATACTATATATATTGTATATTCATATATGTACTTATAGACACACACAATATATATAAACTTATACAGCTATTGTGAAAGAGCAGTCCTATCATAGTGCAGGCTGGCCCATATGCTCTAGAAATCCACTTTCTTCCTCCTACGTGTTAAGAGTCTTTCAGTGAGCTAATATACCTGGCCAAAGTATGAACTTCTCTGCTGAATTAGTGAGTTGCATTATTCTATTGTGTTATCGGTACCTTATCTTTGAATCAATGAAGTCATTTGAATCCAACTCCACCTGTCTCTCTTACTACTTTAAAATGTGCCACAGTATTAAAAAAATGAAAATCTTGGAGGCTTGTGATGGCTCAGAAGGAATGAACATTTACAGAGGACCGAGTTTACTTTGCAGCATCCAAGTATTATGAGCCCCACTTCCCGGACCTCCACTGTAGGGTCTGACTTCTTCTAAACTTCCTCCCATGATCACTACTAATGAGTGGAGGCCCCTTTTGTTTCCAAGGAAATATTGCTCTAGTTCTCCAGTGAACCCTGACTTACAAGTTTTCCCAGGTGCCTCAGGTCCACCATGACCACAAGATCTCCTCCTGGATTCTCAAGTCCCTGAAGTTCACAAGATTCTCCCAGGGATCCAAGGATGCAGCAGAAGAGAATCAAAGTGTTCGCCCGGGAACAAAAGCTAGTCCTGCAAGAACATTTTCAAAAGTACACGTACCCAAGCCAAGAACAACGTGTGACAAAGCACACGAGTATGGAATGAAGGAGCACAATACCAAGGTTTGGACCCCCCTCGTCTCTCCCTCTCCCCTAGTCAGATTGCCTCTACACTAGCAGTCACCTGTACATGTCTCAACTCCCACAATTGTAGAGTCCTTCCATTGCTTGGGGCAGCTTGGCCCATAACAGATTGCAGAAGGGTGATGAAGGTGATCCAAAGTTGGATTTGCAATCCCCTTAGCCACTTAGTGTAGAATCCAGGTGCAAGGCAGAGCGATAATGGAACACCACTGTAGCTAAATGGACTAGACATGAGGGGTCCCTCCAAACTCCCAACCTCTCTTAAAAGCTTTTCTCCTCGTGGGTTTCAGGGGCAGCTCATCCAGCCTTCATCCTTCTTGTGTCCATGAACCTTAGAGTTCTGTGATAGACACCAAGTTCCTAGCTTTTCATCTAGCATCTTTAGGTTTGGGACCTAATTGGGCCCTGATCTCAACTCATCCCTTCATTCATTTGTTCATCTAAATCTGATTCAAGTACGACCAGTTCAGGCAGAATCAGAAGGTTCCAAAACAATCTGTGAAGCAAGAAAGGGGACCTCACAATAAACATGTATTCCCCAAGAGGATGTGTCCCTCTTGACCCATCTGCCAGTGAAGGTCCTGAGTTGCAGAACCATTTGGGTATCCGTCTTCTGCCTCAATTCAGCCCCTTGCCCAGTAGCTTCTGAGATGAGGAAGCCAAGCTCTACATCTTTAAACAGGCCATTGAGAAGTGCTTCAGGAAGATCTCAGCTAGGGAATGGATGGAGAGGAAGAAGGGTATAGAACTCCCTGGGAAGCAAGTTTCACCAATCACCTGGTAGGGCTGGCCCTCCTCCCAAAGATTTTGTCCCTCCTGCCAGGTGAGCCAGGCCAGATTCTATGCATGAGACCATCTGGTGTGAGAGCTCCAGCTCTACTGAGCTATTCATCATTCCCCAAACTCAGAATCCATATTCTGAATGTGTGACAGACCATCATTTAGGAGCTCTCCTCCTCAAGTCAGCCCCTTGAGCAATTCCCTAAACCAAAGAGCCTTCTCCAAAATTAGCTGAACCCCTGAATAGTTCTCCGAAAGCAATAAATGATCTAGGTAGAAGATGCAGCAGAGGAAGATGGCTACAGAACTACCATTGAAGGGAGTACAATTTCCCATTCCAATTCTTCCAGCCACAATGGCTCTGTCCTTTTCATTGCCTCTGACGAAAAGCATCCTTTATCCCCTAGGCATATGGATGTCAGTTCTCCTCAAGTTAGCCCTTCTGATTTTCACACAATCAGAATCCATTCTGTCCCAGTAAAGAGAACATCAGACGGCAGCTCTCCTCCTCTACTCAGAACAAGTATTTTCACAAACCCTGACGGAATCCACCATTTCTATTCATCACACCAAGAGTGTTTACATTGTGCAGCCCAAAAGTGTGCACAACCTGGCCACTTTGCCAGCAGGAGGAAACAGAATCTTAGGTCAATCAGTGGACTGTGCATTATCTGCACATGCAGGCCCATACAGAGATCCAGACCCAGTCCATTCTCCAGATTCCAGCACAGTTTCAACAGCAACTCCAGAGGCAGCCACCAAGGATGCTGGAAGAAGAAGAGAGACTCAGTCAGGAAACACATCCTCAGCCACAGAGAATGATCAGGGCTCCACAGGCTACAGGTACCAGCTCTTGACTGAACATCTGTCAGTTGGATGACTCTCCAGATGAATGTCACAGCCTCACTACTTGAGCACTGCCCACTGTTGGATTTCACTGCAGAGCTCTTGATCGTGGGGATCCTGACACTACTGCCTTCAACTAGCAGAGTATGTGGAAAACAGACAATAGCCTCAACACACTTTAATGTTCCTTGTGACAAAAAATATATATAACTCTAGGTATACCAAGCTGGCACTTAGTGTCCACTGAACCGCCTGCTTTTGTTCACAGAATACTGTGATCCCAGTTTTTTTGTGAGAATTGTCACCAGACCTAGGTATATTTTTCAGTGTCTTGATTTTTTGTTTTCTTTCTATTCAACAATTTCTTAGTAAAATAACTCTAATATGTGTATCATTTATCTATTAAATGTATTGTATATTCCCTTATACCTTATATACTATATATATTGTGTATTCATATATGTACTTATAGACACACACAATATATATAAACTTGTACAGCTATTGTGAAAAAGCAGTCCTATCATAGTCCAAGCTGGCCCAAAAGTTCTAGCAATCCTCTTTCTTCCTCCTCCGTGTTAAGAGTCTTTCAGTGAGGTAATATACATGGCCAAAATATGAACTTCTCTGCTGAATTAGTGAGTTGTATTAATATATTGTGTTATTCATAACTTATCTTCAAATCAATAAAGTCATTTGAATACAACTCCACCTGTCTGTCTCTCTTACTACTTTAAAATGTGCCACAGTATTAAGAAAATCAAAATCTTGGATGCTTCTGATGGCTCAAAATGAATGAACATGTACAGAGGACCCAGTTCACTTCTCAGCATCCATGTATTATGTTCCCCACTTCCTGGAACTCTACTGAGGGGTCTGACATCATCTTCTAAACTTTTCATCATCACTACAAATGATTGGAAGTCCCCTTTTACTTGCAAGTAAATGACGCTCTAGTTCTCCAGTCAACCCAGACTTACAAATTTGGCCAAGTGCCTCAGGTCCACCATGTCCACAAGATCTCCTCCTGGATTCACAAGTCTCTGAAGTTCACAAGATTCTCCAAGGGATCCAAGGAGGCAGCAGATGAAGATCAAAGTGTTCACCCAGAAACAAAAGCTAGTCCTGCAAGAACATTTTCAAAAGTGCACGTACCCAAGCCAGGAACAACGTGAGACAAAGCACACGAGTATGGCATGAAGGAGCAAAATATCAAGGTTTGGTCCCTCTTCTCTTGCTCTCTACCCTAGTCAGATCGCCTCTGCCCCAGCAGTCACCTGTACACATCTCTGACTCCCACAATTGTAGAGTCCTTCCATTGCTTGGGGCACCTTGGCCCATAACAACACAATGCAAAATGGTGATGAAGGTGATCCAAAGTTGGATTTGCAATCCTGTTAGCCACTTAGTGAAGAAGCCAGGTGCAAGGCAGAGGGATAATGGAATCCCACTGTAGCTAAATGGCCTAGAAATAAGGGCTCCCTCCAAACTCCCAACCCCTTTAAAAGCTTTTCTCCTCGGTGGGTTTCAGGTACAGCTCATCCAGCCTTCATCCTTCTTGGGTCCATGAACCTTTAGTTCCGTGATAGACACCAAGTTCCAGGCTTTTCATCTAGCATCTTCAGGTTTGGCACCTAAGTAGGTCTTGATCTCCACTCATCTCTTCATTCCTTTTCCATCTAAATCCAATTCAAGTACAATCATCCAGGCAGAATCAGAAGGCTCAAATACTATCTGGGAAAGCCTGAATGTGGACCTCACGATAAACCTGTATTTCGATAGAGGATGTGTCCCTCTTGACCCATTTGCCAGTGAAGGTCCCGAGTGCCAGAAACCTTTGGGCATCTGTAATCCACCTCAACTCAGGCCCCCAGTAGCTTCTGAGATGAGGAACCAAGCTCTACATCTTTAAACAGGCCTTTGAGGAGAAGTGCTTCAGGAAGAGCTCAGCTATAGAGTGGCTGGAGAGGAAGAAGGGTATAGAACTCCCTGGGAAGCAAGTTTCACCAATCACCTGGTAGGGCTGGCCCTCCTCCCCAAGACTGTGTCCTTCTTGCCAGGTCAGCCAGCTCAGATTCTATCTATGAGACCATCTGATGTGAGAGCTCCAGCTCTACTGAGCTAGTCATCATGCCCCAAACTCAGAATCCATCTTCTGAATGTGTCACAGACCATCATTTAGGAGCTCTCCTCCTCAAGTCAGCCCCTTGAGCAATTCCCTAGACCAAAGAGCCTTCTTCTCCAAAGTTAGCTGAACCCCTGAGGACATCTCCAAAAGCAATAAAAGATCTAGGTAGAAGATGCAGCAGAGGAAGTAGGCTACAGAACTACCATGGAAGGGAGTCCAAGTCTCCCATTCTAAATCTGCCAGCCAGAATGGCTCTGTCCTTTTCATAGCCTCTGATGAAAAGCATTCTTTATTCCTTAGACATATGGGTGTCAGTTCTCCTCAACTCAGCCTTTTTGATTTTCACAAAATCAGAATCCATTCTTGCCCAGTAAAGAGATCATCAGATGGCAGTTCTCCTCTTCCACTCAGAACAAGTATTTTCAAAAACCCGGACGGAATCCACCATTTCTATTCATCACACCAAAAAAGTGTTTACAGTGTGCAGCCCAAAAGTATGCACAATCTGGCTACTTTGCCAGCAGGAGGAAACAGAATCTTAGGTCGATCATTGGATTGTGCATTATCTGCACATGCAGCCCCAGACATATATCCAGACCCAGGAATTCCAGATTCCAGCAGAGATTCAATAACAACACCAGAGGCAGCCACCAAGGATGCTGGAAGAAGAAGTGAGACTCGGGCAACACATTCTCAGCCACAAAGTATGATCAGGGCTCCACTGGCTATAGGTACACACTTTTGACTGTACATCTGTCAATTGGATGACTCTCTAGATGAAGTGTCACAGCCTCACTACTTGAGCATTGCCCACTGTTGGATTTCACTGAAGAGTTCTTGATCATGGGGATCCTGACACTACTGCCTTCTACTACCAGAGTATGTGGAAAACAGGGAGTAGCCACCACACCCACACTCATTTTCTTTGTGACAAAAAAAAAAATCTCACTCTGACATTTAGTCTCACTGAAGTGCCTGCTTTTGGTCACAGAATAGTGTGATCCCAGTTTTTCTGTGAGAAATAACACCAGACCTAGATATATTTCAGTGTCTTCATTTTGTCTTTTGTTTCTTTTCAAAATTTTGTGTCAAATAACTAATATGTATATCATTTATGTATTACATGTGCTGTATATTCCATATACCTTATATACTATATATTGTGTATTCATCTATGTACTTATAGACACACGATATATATAAACTTATACCACTATTGTGAAAGAGCAGTCCTATCATAGTCCAGGCTGGCCCATATGCTCTAGCAATCCACATTCTTCCTCCTATGTGTTAAGAGTCTTTCAGTGAGCTAATATACATGGCCGAACTATGAACTTCTCTGCTGAATTAGTGAGTTGTATTAATATATTGTGTTATTCATAATTTATCTTCAAATCAATAAAGTCATTTGAATACAACTCCACCTGTCTGTCTCTCTTACTACTTTAAAATGTGCCACACTATTAAGAAAATCAAAATCTTGGATGCTTCTGATGGCTCAAAATGAATGAACATGTACAGAGGACGGAATTCACTTCTCAGCATTCATATATTATGTTCCCCACTTCCCGGGCCTCCACTGCAGGGTCTGATATCATCTTCTAAACTTTTCATCATCACTACAAATGATTGGAAGTCCCCTTTTACTTCCAAGTAAATGATGCTCTAGCTCTCCAGTCAACCCAGACTTACAAGTTTGGCCAGGTGCCTCAGGTCCACCATGTCCACAAGATCTCCTCCTGGATTCACAAGTCTCTGAAGTTCACAAGATTCTCCAAGGGATCCAAGGAGGCAGCAGATGAAGATCAAAGTGTTCACCCAGAAACAAAAGCTAGTCCTGCAAGAACATTTTCAAAAGTGCACGTACCCAAGCCAGGAACAATGTGTGACAAAGCACACGAGTATGGCATGGAGGAGCAAAATATCAAGGTTCGGTCCCTCTTCTCTCGCTCTCTACCCTAGTCAGATCGCCTCTGCCCCAGCAGTCAACTGTACACATCTCTGACTCCCACAATTGTAGAGTCCTTCCATTGCTTGGGACACCTTGGCCCATAACACAATGCAAAATGGTGATGAAGGTGATCCAAAGTTGGATTTGCAATCCTGTTAGCCACTTAGTATAGAATCCAGGTGCAAGGCAGAGGGATAATGGAACCCCACTGTAGTTAAATGACTTAGAAATAAGGGCTCCCTCCAAACTCCCAACCCCTTTAAAAGCTTTTCTCAATGGGTTTCAGGTACAGCTCATCCAGCATTCATCCTTCTTGGGTCCATGAACCTTAGAGTTCTGTGATAGACACCAAGTTCCAGGCTTTTCATCTAGCATCTTCAGGTTTTGGACCTAAATGGGTCTTGATCTCAACTCATCTCTTCAATCCTTTTCCATCTAAATCCAATTCAAGTACAATCAGTCCAGGCAGAATCACAAGGCCCCAATACTATCTGGGAAAGCCTCACGATAAACGTGTATTTCGCTAGAGGATGTGTCCCTCTTGACCCATTTGCCAATGAAGGTCCCGAGTGCCAGAAACCTTTGGGCATCTGTAATCCACCTCAAGTCAGGCCCCCAGTAGCTTCTGAGATGAGGAACCAAGCTCTACATCTTTAAACAGGCCTTTGAGGAGAAGTGCTTCAGGAAGAGATCCCCTAAGGAGTGGCTGCAGAAGAAGGGAATAGAACTCCCTGGAAGCAATTTTCACTAGTCACCTGGTAGGGTTGGCCCTCCTCCCAAAGACTGTGTGTCCTTCTTGCCAGGACAGCCGGCTCAGATTCAATGCATGAGACCATCTGGTGTGAGAGTCCAGCTCTACTAAACTATTCATCATTGCCCCAAACACAGAATCCATCTTCTGCATGTGTCACAGACCATCAGTTAGGAGCTCCTCTCCTCAAGTCAGCCCCTTGAGCAATTCCCTAGAACAAAGAGCCTTCTCCAAAAATAGCTGAACCCCTGAGGAGATCTCCAAAAGCATTAAGAGATCTAGGTAGAAGATGCAGCAGAGGAAGAAAGCTACAGAACTTTTATTGAAAGGAGTCCAAGTCTCCCATTTAAATCTGACAGTCACAATGGCTCTTTCTTTTTCATTGACTCTGACGAAGAGGATTCTTTATCCCCTAGACATACTGGTGTCAGTTCTCCTCCTCACATCAGCTCTTCCTGAATTTCATACACATCAGAATTCATTCTTTGCAGGTGGGAGAGACCAGCCAACAGCAGCTCTCCACTTCCACTCAGCCCTCGTATTTTCACAGACCAAAATGCACCTTTTCTATGCTTCACACCAAGGACAGACGCGGGTGCAGCACAGCAGTGTGCACTAGCTGGCCAAGGTCCAGCAGGAATAGACAGAATCCTAGATCTATCAGTGGAGTGTGCATCATCTGCACATGCAGCTCCAGCCAGAGATCCAGACCCAGTCCATTCTCCAGATTCCAGCACAGTTTCAACAGCAACTCCAGAGGCAGCCACCAAGGATGCTGGAAGAGGAAGAGAGACTCAGTCAGGCAACACATTCTCAGCCAGAAAGTATTATCAGGGCTCCACTGGCTAAAGGAAGCAGCTCTTGACTGAACATGTGTCAGTTGGATGACCCTCTAGATGAAGTGTCACAGCCTCACATCTTGAGCACTGCCCACTGTTGGATTTCACTGAAGAACTCTTGATCTTGGGGATCCTGACACTACTGCCTTCTACTACCAGAGTATGTGGAACACATGGAGTAGCCACTACACACACTTTCATTTTCTTTGTGACAAAAAAAACAATCTCCCTCTAGGTATCCCAAGCTGGCATTTAGTCTCACTGAAGTGCCTGCTTTTGTTCACAGAATACTGTGATCCCAGTTTTTCTGTGAAAAATGTCACCAGAACTAGATATATTGCAGTGTCTTTATTTTTCCTTTTGTTTCTATTCAAAAATTTTGTATAAAATAACTGTAATATGTATATCATTTGTGTATCACATGTATTGTATATTCTCTTTGACCTTATATACTATATATATTGTGTATTCATATATGTACTTATATATAACCAATACATATAAACTTATACAGCTTTTGTGAAAGAGCAGTCCTATTATAGTGCAGGCTGACCCATATTTTCTAGCAATCCACTTTCTTCCTCCTCCGTGTTAAGAGTATTTCACTGAGCTAATATACATGGCCGAACTATGAACTTCTCTGCTGAATTAGTGAGTTGTATTAAGCTATTGTGTTATTCATACCTTATCTTCAAATCAATAAAGTCATTTGAATCCAACTCCACCTGTCTGTCTCTCTTACTACTTTAAAATGTGCCACACTATTAAGAAAATCAAAATCTTGGATGCTTCTGATGGCTCAAAATGAATGAACATGTACAGAAGACCCAGTTCAATTCTCAGCATCCATGTATTATGTTCCCCACTTCCTGGAACTCCAATGCAGAGTCTGACATCATATTCTAAACTTTTCATCATCACTACTAATGATTGGAAGTCCCCTTTTACTTCCAAGTAAATGATGCTCTAGTTCTCCAGTGAACTCAGACTTACAAGTTTGCCCAGGTGCCTCAGGTCCACCATGTCCACAAGATCTCCTCCTGGATTCACAAGTCTCTGAAGTTCACAAGATTCTCCCAGGGATCCAAGGAGGCAGCAGATGAAGATCAAAGTGTTCACCCAGAAACAAAAGCTAGTCCTGTAAGAACATTTTCAAAAGTGCACGACCCAAGCCAGGAACAATGTGACAAAGCACACGAGTATGGCATGAAGGAGCAAAATATCAAGGTTCGGTCCCTCTTCTCTCCCTCTCTACCCTAGTCAGATCGCCTCTACCACAGCAGACACCTGTCCACATCCCTGACTCCCACAATTGTAGAGTCCGTCCATTGCTTGGGGCACCTTGGCCCATAACAGATTGCAGAATGGTGATGAAGGTGATCCAAATTTGGACTTGCAATCCCGTTAGCCACTTAGTGTAGAATCCAGGTGAAAGGCACAGGGATAATGCAACACCACTGTAGCTAAATGGAGGGACCCCTCATGTCTAGTCTAAACTCCCAACCTCTCTTAAAAGCTTTTCTCCTCGTGGGTTTCAGGAGCAGCTCATCCAGCCTTCATCCTTCTTGTGTCCATGAACCTTAGAATTCTGTGATAGACATCAAGTTCCAGGCTTTTCATCTGGCATCTTTAGGTTTGGGACCTAAGTGGACCCTGATCTCAACTCATCTCTTCATTCCTTTGTCCTTCTAAACCCAATTCAAGTACAATCAGTCCAGGCAAAATCAGAAGGCTCCAAATCTATCTGGGAATCCTGAATGTGGACCTCACGAAAATCATGTATTCCACCAGAGAATGTGTCCCTCTTGACCCAACTGCCAGGGAATGTCCTGAGTGCCAGAAGCTTTTGAGCATATGTAATCCACCTCAACTCAGCCCCCCAGTAGCTTCTGAGATGAGGGAGCCAAGATCTACATCTATAAACAGGCCTTTGAGGAAAAGTGCTTCAGGAAGAGCTCACCTAGGGTGTGGCTGCAGAAGAAGGGAATAGAACTCCCTGGGAAGAAAGTTTCACCAATCACCTGGTAGGGCTGGCCCTCCTCCCAAAGACTGTGTGTCCTTCTTGCCAGGTCAACTAGCTCAGATTCTATCTATGAGACCATCTGCTGTGAGAGCTTCAGCTCTACTGAGCTATTCATCATGCCCCAAACTCAGAATCCATCTTCTGAATGTGCCACAGACCATCATTTAGGAGCACTCTTCCTCAAGTCAGCCCCTTGACCAATTCCCTGGACCAAAGAACCTTCTACTCCAAAATTAGCTGAACCCCTGAGGACATCTCCAGAAGAAATAAGAGATCTAGGTAGAAGATGCAGCAGAGGAAGAAGGCTACAGAACTACCATGGAAGAGAGTCCAAGTCTCCCATTCTAATTCTGCCAGCCACAATGGCTCTGTCCTTTTCATTTCCTCTGACAAAAAGCCTTCTTTATCCCCTAGACACATGGGTGTCAGTTCTCCTCAAGTCAGCCCTTTTGAATATCACACAATCAGAATCCATTCTGGCCCAGTAAAGAGATCATCTGATGGCAGCTCTCCTCCTCCACTCAGAACAAGTATTTTCACAAATCCTAACAGAATCCACCATTTCTATTCCTCACACCAAAAGTGTTTACAGTGTGCACCCAGAAGTGTGCACACCTGGACACTTTGCCAGCAGGAGGAAACAGAATCTTAGGTCGATCGTTGGAATGTGCATTATCAGCACATGCAGCCCCAGACAGAGATCCAGACCCAGTCCATTCTCCCGATTCCAGCACAGTTTCAACAGCAACACCAGAGGCAGCCACCAAGGATGCTGGAAGAGGAAGGGAGACTCAGTAAGGCAACACATTCTCAGCCACAAAATATGATCAGGACTCCACTGGCTACAGGTACACACTTTTGACTGTACATCTGTCAGTTGGATGACTCTCTAAATGAAGTGTCACAGCCTCACTACTTGAACACTGCCCACTGTTGGATTTCACTGAAGAACTCTTGATCATGGGGATCCTGACAATACTGCCTTCTACTACCAGAGTATGTGGATCACAGGCAGGAGCCACCAGACACACTTTTTCTTTTCTGACAAAAAAAATCTAACTCGGGGTATCCAAACCTGGCACTTAGTGCTCACTGAACTGCCTGCTTTTGTTCACAGAATACTGTGATCCCAATTTTATGTGAGAATTGTCACCAGACTTAGGTACTTTTTTCAGTGTCTTGAGTTTTTGTTTTGTTTCTATTCAAGTTTAACTGTCTAAAATAAATGTAATATGTGTATCATTTATGTATTACATGGATTGCATATTCTCTTATACATTATATACTATATATGTTGTGTGTTCTTATATGTATTTATATACACACAATATATAAAATTGTACAGCTATTGTGAAAGAACAGTTCTATCATAGTCCAGGCTGGCCTATATATTCTAGAAATCCACTTTCTTCCTCCTGGTTGTTGAGAGGCTTTCAGTGAGATAATATACATGGCCGAACTATGAACTTCACTGCTGAATTAAAGGGTTATATTAACTTATTGCGTTATTCGTATCTTATCTTCATATCAATAAAGCCATTTGAATCCAACTCCACATGTCACTCTTACTACTTTATAATGTGCCACAAATTAAGAAAATCAAAATCGTGGGTGCCTGTGAAGGCTCAGAAGTAAAGAGCATGTACTGAGGACTCAGCTCACTTCTCAGCATACATGAATTATATTCCCCAATTACTGCACCTCCACTGCAGGGGTCTGACATCCTCTTCTAAACTTCCCATTGCCATTTGGAATGAGTGAAGGCCCATTTACTTCCAACTAACCAACCCTGCAACTCGCCACTGAACCCTGACTTACAAGTTTTCCCTGGTGCCTCAGGTCCACCATGTCCACAGGATCAACTCCTGAAATCACAAGTCCCTGAAGTTCACAAGATTCTCCAAGGGATCCAAATGCAGCAGAAGAGATGCAAAGCATTCAGCAAGGAACAAAATCTAGTCCTGCAAGAACATTTTCAAAAGTGCACGTACCCATGCCAGGATCAACGTGTGACAAAGCACACAAGTGTGGCGTGAAGGAGTACATTACCAAAATCTGGACCTCTCGTCTCTCTATCTCCCCTGGTCAAATCACCTCTATCCAGCAGTCACCTGTACATGTCTCTGACTCCCACAATTGCAGAGTCCTTCCATTGCTTGGGGCACCTTGGCCCATAACAGATTGCAACCTCTCTTAAAAGCTTTTCTCTCGTTGGGTTTAAGGGGCAGCTCATGCAGCCTTCATCCTTCTTGTGTCTATCACAGGTCGTTAGAGTTCCAGGCTTTTCATCTAGCATCTTTAGGTTTGGGACCTAAATGGACCCTGATCACAACTCATCTCTTCATTCCTTTGTCCATCTAAATCTGATTCAAGTACAACCAGTCCAGGCAGAATCGGAAGGCTCCAAAACAATCCGGGAAGCCTGAATGTGGACCTCACAATAAACCTGTATTCCCCCAGTGGATGTGTCCCTCTAAACCCATTTGCCAGTGAAGGGCCCATTTGGCAGAAACCTTTGGGTATCCGTCATCCACCTCAACTCACACACTCAGTAGGTTCTGAGATGAGGAAGCCAAGCTCTACATCTTTAAACAGGCCTTTGAGGAGAAGTGCTTCAGGAAGATCTCAGCTAGGGAGTGGCTGGAGAGGAAGAAGGGTGTAGAACTCCCTGGGAAGCAAGTTTCACCAGTCACCTGGTAGGGCTGGCCCTCCTCCCAAAGACTGTTTCCTCTTGCAGGTCAGCCAGCTCAGATTCTATGCATGACATCATCTGGTATGAGAGCTCCAGCTCTACTGAGCTATTCATCATTCCCCAAACTCAGAATCCATCTTCTGCATGTGTCCCAGACCATCAGTTAGGAGTTCCTCTCCTCAAGTCAGCCCCTTGAGCAATTCCCTAGAACAAAGAGCCTTCTCCAAAAATAGCTGAACCCCTGAGGAGATCTCCAAAAGCATTAAGAGATCTAGGTAGAAGATGCAGCAGAGGAAGAAAGCTACAGAACTTTTATTGAAAGGAGTCCAAGTCTCCCATTTAAATCTGACAGTCACAATGGCTCTTTCTTTTTCATTGCCTCTGACGAAGAGGATTCTTTATCCCCTAGACATACTAGTGTCAGTTCTCCTCCTCACATCAGCTCTTCCTGAATTTCATACACATCAGAATTCATTCTTTGCAGGTGGGAGAGACCAGCCAACAGCAGCTCTCCACTTCCACTCAGCCCTCGTATTTTCACAGACCCAAAATGCACCTTTTCTATGCTTCACACCAAGGACAGACTCGGGTGCACTAGCTGGCCAAGGTCCAGCAGGAGTAGACAGAATCCTAGATCCATCAGTGGAGTGTGCATCATCTGCACATGCAGCTCCAGCCAGAGATCCAGACCCAGTCCATTCTCCAGATTCCAGCACAGTTTCAACAGCAACACCAGCGGCAGCCACCAAGGTTGCTGGAAGAGGAAGGGGACTCAGTCAGGCAACACATTCTCAGCCACAAAGTATTACCAGGGCTCCACTGGCTACAGGAAGCAGCTCTTGACTGAGCATGTGTCAGTTGTATGACCCTCTAGATGAAGTGTCACATCCTCACTACTTGAACACTGCCCAATGTTGGATTTCACTGAAGAACTCTTGATCTTGGGGATCCTGAAACTACTGCCTTCAACTACCAGAGCATGTGGATCACAGGCAGGAGCCACCACACACACTTTCATTTTCTTTGTGACAAAAAAAAAACAATCTCACTCTAGGTATCCCAAGCTGGCATTTAGTGCTCACTAAAGTGCCTGCGTTTGTTCACAGAATACTGTGATCCCAGTTTTTCTGTGAGAAATGTCACCAGAACTAGATATATTGCAGTGTCTTTATTTTTTCTTTTGTTTCTATTCAAAAATTTTGTATAAAATAACTGTAATATGTATATCATTTGTGTATTACATGTATTGTATATTCTCTTTGACCTTATATACTATATATATTGTGTATTCATATATGTACTTATATATAACCAATATATACAAACTTATACAGCTATTGTGAAAGAGCAGTCCTATCATAGTCCAGGCTGGCCCATATGCTCTAGCAATCCACATTCTTCCTCCTCCATGTTAAGAGTATTTCACTGAGCTAATATACATAGCCGAACAATGAACTTCTCTGAATTAGTGAGTTGTATTAATCTATTGTGTTATTCATACCTTATCTTCAAATCAATAGAGTCATTTGAATACAACTGCACATGTCTGTCTCTCTTACTACTTTAAAATGTGCCACAGTATTAAGAAAAATCAAAATCTTGGATGCTTCTGATGGCTCAAAATGAATGAACATGTACAGAGGACCCAGTTCACTTCTCAGCATCCATGTATTATGTTCCCCACTTCCTGGAACTCCACTGCGGGGTCTGACATCATCTTCTAAACTTTTCATCATCACTACAAATGATTGGAAGTCCCCTTTTACTTGCAAGTAAATAACGCTCTAGTTCTCCAGTGAACCCAGACTTACAAGTTTTCCCAGGTGCCTCAGGTCCACCATGTCCACAAGATCTCCTCCTGGATTCACAAGTCTCTGAAGTTCACAAGATTCTCCAAGGGATCCAAGGAGGCAGCAGAAGAAAAGCAAAGTGTTCACCCAGAAACAAAAGCTAGTCCTGCAAGAACATTTTCAAAATTGCACGTACCCAAGCCAGGAACAATGTGTGACAAAGCACACGAGTGTGGCATGAAGGAGCAAAATATCAAGGTTCGGTCCCTCTTCTCTCTCTCTCTACACTAGTCAGATCGCCTCTGCCCCAGCAGTCACCTGTCCACATCCCTGACTCCCACAATTGTAGAGTCCTTCCATTGCTTGGGGCACCTTGGCCCATAACACAATACAAAATGGTGATGAAGGTGCATCCAAAGTTGGATTTGCAATACCATTAGCCACTTAGTGAAGAATCCAGGTGCAAGGCAGAGGGATAATGGAACCCCATTGTAGCTAAATGGACTAGAAATAAGGGCTCCCTCCAAACTCCCAACATCTCCTAAAAGCTTTTCTCAGTGGGTTTCAGGTACAGCTCATCCAGCCTTCATCCTTCTTGGGTCCATGAACCTTAGAGTTTTGTGATAGACACCAAGTTCTAGGCTCTTCATCCAGCATCTTTAGGTTTGAGACCTAAATGGGTCTTGATCAACTCATCTCTTCATTCCTTTATCCATCTAAATCCAATTCAAGAACAATCACTCCAGGCAGAATCACAAGGCTCCAAAACTATCTGGGAAACCTGAATGTGGACCTCACGATAAACCTGTATTTCGCTAGAGGATGTGTCCCTCTTGACCCATTTGCCAATGAAGGTCCCGAGTGCCAGAAACCTTTGGGCATCTGTAATCCACCTCAAGTCAGGCCCCCAGTAGCTTCTGAGATGAGGAACCAAGCTCTACATCTTTAAACAGGCCTTTGAGGAGAAGTGCTTCAGGAAGAGCTCAGCTAGGGAGTGGCTGGAGAGGAAGAAGGGTATAGAACTCCCTGGGAAGCAAGTTTCACCAGTCACCTGGTAGGACTGGCCCTCCTCCCAAAGATTGTGTTTCCTCTTGCAGGTCAACCAGCTCAGATTCTATGCATGAGACCATCTGGTGTGAGAGCTCCAGCTCTACTGAACTATTCATCATTGCCCCAAACTCAGAATCCATCTTCTGCATGTGTCAGAGACCATCAGTTAGGAGGTCCTCACCTCAAGTCAGGTCCTTGAGCAATTCCCTAGACCAAAGAGCCTTCTTATCCAAAGTTAGCTGAACCACTGAGGAGATCTCCAAAAGCATTATGACATCTAGGTAGAAGAGGCCGCAGAGGAAGAAGGCTACAGAACTACCATGGAAGGGAATCCAAGTCTCCCATTCTAAATCTGCCAGCCACAATGGCTCTGTCCTTTCCATACCCTCTGAGAAGAGGATTCTTTATCCACTAGACATACGGTGTCTGTTCTACTCCTCAAGTCAGCTCTTCCTGAATTTCATACACATCAGAATCCATTCTGTCCCAGTGAAAGAGACCATCAGACGACAGCTCTACTCCTCCCCTCAGAATAGTATTTTCACAAACCTGGACGGAATCCATCATTTCTATTCATCACACCAAAAGAGTTTACAGTGTGCAGCCCAAAAGTGTGCACAACCTGGACACTTTGCCAGCAGGAGGAAACAGAATCTTAGGTTGATCGGTGGACTGTGCTTTATCTGCACATGCAGCCTCAGACAGAGATCTAGACCCAGTCCATTTCTCCAGATTCCAGCACAGTTTCAACAGCAACTCCAGAGGCAGCCACCAAGGATGCTGGAAGAGGAAGGGAGACTCAGTCAGGAAACACATTCTCAGCCAAAGAATGATCAGGGCTCCACTGGCACCAGGGACCATCTCTTGACTGAACGTATGTGTCAAATGGATGACTCTCCAGATGAAGTGTCACAGCCTCACTACTTGAGCACTGCCCACTGTTGGATTTCACTGAAGAACTCTTGATCATGGGGATCCTGACACTACTGCCTTCTACTACCAGAGTATGTGGATCACAGGCAGGAGCCACCATACACACTTTTTCTTTCTGACAAAAAAAAATCTAACTCAGGGTATCTCAATCTGGCACTTAGTGCTCCCTGAAGTGCCTGCTTTTGTTCACAGAAGACTGTGATCCCAATTTTTCTGTGAGAATTGTCACCAGACCTAGATATATGTTTCAGTGTCTTGATTTTTTGTTTTCTTTCTATTCAGGTTTAACTGTCTAAAATAAATGTAGTATGTGTATCATTTATGTATTACATGGATTGCATATTCTCTTATACATTATATGCTATATATGTTGTGTGTTCTTAAAAGTATTTATATTCACACAAAATATAAACTTGTACAGCTATTGTGGAATAGTCGTCTCATCATAATCCAGGCTGGCCTATATATTCTAGCAATCCACTTTCTTCCTCCTGGGTGTTGAGAGGCTTTCAGTGAGCTAATATACATGGCTGAACTATGAACTTCTCTGAATTAATGAGTTATATTAATTTATTGCGTTATTCATATCTTATCTTTAAATCAATGAAGTCATTTGAATCCAACTCCACCTGTCGCTCTTACTACTTTAAAATGTGCCACACTATTAAGAAAATCAAAATCTTGGATGCTCAGAAGGAATGAATATGTACTGAGGACCCAGTTAACTTCTCAGCATCCATGTATTATGTTCCGCACTTCCCGGACCTCCAATGCAGAAGCCTGACATCCTTTCTAAATTTCTCATCATCACTACTACGGAGTGGAGGCCCCTTTTACTTCCAAGTAAAAAATGCTCTAGTTCTCCATTGAACCCTGACTTACAAGTTAGCCCAAGTGCCTCGGGTCCAGCATGTCCACAAGATCTCCTCCTGGATTCAAAATTCCTGATGTTCACAAGGGTCTCCCAGGGATCCAAGATTGCAGCAGAAGAGAAGCAGTGTTCACCCAGGAACAAAAGCTAGTCCTGCAGGAACATTTTCAAAAGTGCACGTACCAAAGCCAGGAACAATGTGTGACAGAGCACACGAGTGTGGCATGAAGGAGCACAATACCAAGGTTCTGTCCCTCTTGTCTCTCCGTCTCCCCTAGTCAGATCGCCTCTGCCCCAGCAGTCACCTGTACATGTCTCTGCCTCCCACAATTGTAGAGTCCTTCCATTGCTTGGGGCACCATGGCCCATAACAGATTGCAGAATGGTGATGAAGGTGATCCAAAGTTGGATTTGCAATCCCATTAGCCACGTAATGTAGAATCCAGGTGCAAGGCAGAGGGATAAAGGAACCCCACTGTAGCTATATGGCCTAGACATGAGGAATCCCTCAAGACTCCCAACCTCAATTAAAAGCTTCCATCCTCTGTTTCAGGTACAGCTCATCCTGCTTCATCCTTCTTGTCCATGAACCTTATAGTTCTGCTATAGAGACCAAGTTCGAGATTTTTAATCCAGAATCTTTAGTTTGGGACCTGAATGAGGCCCTAATCTCAATTCATCTCTTCATTCCTTTGACCCTCTACATCTGGATCAAGTACAACTGGTCTGGGCAGAAGCAGATGAAGGCTCCAAAACTATCTGGGAAGCTAGAATGTGAATCTTACAATAAACCCATATTCTCCCAGAGGACATGTCCCTCTTAACCCATCTGCCAGCGAAGGTCTGAGTGCCAGAACCCTTTGGGTATCTGTCATCTGCCTCAACTCCGCCCCCCCAGTAGCTTCTGAGATGTGCTCTACAACTTTTAACAGGCCATTGAGGAAAAGTGCTTCAGGAAGTCCTCAGCTACTGAGTGGCCATAGAGGAAGAAGGGTATAGAACTCCCTGGGAAGCAAGTTTCACCAGTCACCTGGTAGGGCTGGACCTCCTCCCAAAGACTGTGTGTCCCTCTTGCCAGGTCAGCCAGCTCAGAATCTATGCATGAGACCATCTGGTGTGAGAGCTCGAGCTCTACTGAGCTATTCATCATGCCCCAAACTCAGAATCCATCTTCTGCATGTGTCACAGACCATCAGTTAGTAACTCACCTCCTCAAGTCAGCCCCTTGAGCAATTCCCTAGACCAAAGAGCCTTCTTATCCAAAGTTAGCTGAACCACTGAGGAGATCTCCAAAAGCATTATGACATCTAGGTAGAAGAGGCCGCAGAGGAAGAAGGCTACAGAACTACCATGGAAGGGAATCCAAGTCTCCCATTCTAAATCTGCCAGCCACAATGGCTCTGTCCTTTCCATACCCTCTGAGAAGAGGATTCTTTATCCACTAGACATATGGTGTCTGTTCTACTCAAGTCAGCTCTTCCTGAATTTCATACACATCAGAATCCATTCTGTCCCAGTGAAAGAGACCATCAGACGACAGCTCTACTCCTCCACTCAGAACAAGTATTTTCACAAACCCTGACGGAATCCACCATTTCTATTCATCACACCAAAAGAGTTTACAGTGTGCAGCCCAAAAGTGTGCACAACCTGGACACTTTGCCAGCAGGAGGAAACAGAATCCTAGGTCCATCAGTGGAATGTGCATTATCTGCACATGAAGCCCCAGAGATCCAGACCCAGTCCATTTCTCCAGATTCCAGCACAGTTTCAACAGCAACTCCAGAGGCAGCCACCAAGGATGCTGGAAGAAGAAGGGAGACTCAGGCAACACATTCTCAGCCACAAAGTATGATCAGGGCTCCACTGGCACCAGGGACCAGCTCTTGACTGAACATGTGTGTCAAATGGATGACTCTCCAGATGAAGTGTCACAGCCTCACTACTTGAGCACTGCCCACTGTTGGATTTCACTGAAGAACTCTTGATCTTGGGGATCCTGACACTACTGCCTTCAACTACCAGAGTATGTGGATCACAGGCAGGAGCCACCACACACACTTTCATTTTCTTTGTGACAAAAAAAAACAATCTCACTCTAGGTATCCCAATCTGGCATTTAGTCTCACTGAAGTGCCTGCTTTTGTTCACAGAATACTGTGGTCCCAGTTTTTCTGTGAGAATTGTCACCACACCTACATATTTTTTTTAGTGTCTTGATTTTTTTCTTTTGATCCTATTCAACAATTTCTGTGTAAAGTAACTGTAATATGTGTATCATTTATGTATTACATGTGTTTTATATTCCCTATGCCTTATATACTATATATATTGTGTATTCATATATGTACTTATAGACACACACAATATATATAAACTTGTACAGCTCTTGTGAAAGAGCAGTCCTATCATAGTCCAAGCTGGCCCATATGCTCTAGCAATCCGCTTTCTTCCTCCTAGGTGGTTAAGAGTCTTTCAGTGAACTAATATACATGGCCAAAATATGAACTTCTCTGCTGAATTAGTGAGTTGTATTAATCTATTGTGTTATTCATACCTTATCTTTAAATCAATGAAGTCAATTTGAATCCAACTCCACCTGTCTCTCTTACTACTTTAAAATGTGCCGCAGTATTAAGAAAATCAAAATCTTGGATGCTTGTGATGTCTCAGAAGGAATGAACATATACAGAGGACCCAGTTCACCTCTCAGCATCCAAGTATTATGAGCCCCACTTCCCGGACCTCCACTGCAGGGTCTGACATCCTCTTCTAAACTTCCCATCATCACTACTAATGAGCGGAGGCCCCTTTTACTTCCCAGCAAATAACACTCTAGTTCTCCAGTGAACCCTGACTTACAAGTTTGCCCAGGTGCCTCAGGTCCACCATGTCCACAAGATCTCCTCCTGGGTTCACAAGTCCCTGATGTTCACAAGATTCACCCAGGGATCCAAGGATGCAGCAGATGAAAATCAAAGTGTTCACCCAGAAACAAAAGCTCGTCCTGCAAGAACATTTTCAAAAGTGCAAGTACCCAAGCCAGGAACAACGTGTGACAAAGCACACGAGTGTCTTATGAAGGAGCACCACTGTAGCTGATGGACTAGACATACGGACTTCTTCTAATCTCCCAACATCTATTTAAAGCTTTTGTCCCCCTTGTGGGTTTCAAGTGCAGCTCATGCTGTCTTTATCCATCTTGTGTCCATGAATATTAAGGTTCTATGATAGAGACCAAGTCAAGGTTTTTTATCCAACATCTTTGGGTTTGGGACCTAAATGAGGCCCTGATCTCAGATGATCTCTACATTCCTTTGTCCATCTACATCTGATTCAAGAACAACTGAGCTAGGAAATTTTAGTAGAAGCTCCAAAACAACCTAGGAAGAGTGAAATTGTATGTCATGGTAGGCCTGTGTATCCTCCAGGCAGTGTCCCTCCAGTCCCTTCGGCCTATGCAGGTTCTGTGTGCCAGATTCCTTTGGGTTTCAGTCATCTGCCTCAACTCTGCCCTAGAGTAGCTCCTGAAATGAGATTCTAAGCTCTATATCATTGAACAGGCCTTTTGAGAAGTGCTTCAGGAGATGATCAGCTAGGGAGTGGCAGCAGAGAAGGAAGGGTACAGAAATCCCTGGAAAGAAAGTTTCACCAATCACCGGGTAGGTCTGGCCCTCCCAAAGATTGTGTCACTCTTGCCAGGTCAGCCAGATCAGACTCTATGCATGAGACCATCTGGTGTGAGAGCTCCAACTCTACTGAGCTATTCATCATGCCCCAAACTCAGAATCCATCTTCTCCATGTGTCACAGACCATCAGTTAGGAGCTCTCCTCAAGTCAGCCACTTGAGCAATTCCGTAGACCAAAGAGCCATCTTCTCCAACATTGAATGAGCCCATTGAACGGGAGATTTCTTTGTGAGGAAAATAATCTGTTTCCCAAGCTGGCTTTTACCACTCATTAAACCACTTGCTTTTCTCTCCAGATTCTGTAATTCCAATTTGTAGCTGAGAATTTTCTCACCAGACTTAGATATTTTTTAGAGGACTTTAATTGTAATTTTTTCAGACTTAACTTTGGAAAATAAAAGACATAATATACATATTATATAAATATTATATATTCTATGTTATATATTGTATATATATTGTTTGTATATGTGTTTATAAACACAATATATATAATATTGTACAGCTATTGTGAGAGAGCAGTTCTTTATGTAGTCTACACTGACATATACATTCTAGCTATCCTTTCTTTCTCTTGGGTGTTCAGATTCTAGTTGTGAGCTAATAATACACCTGGCCCAAATTCTCTTCTGAATTAAGTTGTATTAATCTAGTATGTTATTCATACCTTATCTTTAAAAATCAATAAAGTCATTTTAATCCAACTCCACATGTCTAACTACTTTATAATGTGCCACAATATTAAGAAAATCAATATCTTGGATGCTTTAGATGGCTAACAAGTAAAGAGCATGTACTGAGGACTCAGTTCACTTCTCAGCATCCAGGTTTTATATTCCCCACTTCCTGGAGCCCCACGGCAGGGGTCTGACATCATTTTCTAAACTTCCCATCACCACTTGAAATGAGTGGAGGTCCCTTTTACTTCCAAGTAACCAGCCCTGTAATTCTCCAGTGAACCCAGACTTACAAGTTTTTCCAGGTGCCTCAGGTCCACCATATCCACAAGATCTACTCCTGGATTTTCAAGTCCCTGCAAGATCACAAGATTCTCCCAAGGATCCAAGGATGCAGCAGATGAAAATCAAAGTGTTCGCCCAGGAACAAAAGCTAGTCCTGCAAGAACATTTTCAAAAGTGCACGTACCCAAGCCAGGAACAACGTGTGACAAAGCACATGAGTATGGCATGAAGGAGCACAATACCAAGGTTCTGTCCCTCTTGTCTCTCCGTCTCCCCTAGCCAGATCGCCTCTACCCCAGCAGTCACCTGTACACGTCTCTGACTCCCACAATTGTAGTGTCCTTCCATTGCTTGGGGCACCTTGGCCCATAACAGATTGCAGAATGGTGATGAAGGTAATCCAAAGTTGTATTTGCAATCCTGTTAGCCACCTAGTGTAGAATCCAGGTGTAATGCAGAGTGATAATGGAACCCCACAGTAGCTAAATGGCCTAGACATGAGGGCTCCCTCCGAACTCCCAACCTCTATTAAAAGCTTTTTTCTATGTTTCGGGTACAGCTCATCCTGCCTTCAACCTTCTTGTGTCCATGAACCTTGGAGTTCTGTGATAGAGACCAAGGTCTAGACTTTTCATCCTGCAACTTTAGGTTTGGGACCTAACTCAGGCTCAGATATCAAATGATCTCTTTATTCCTTTGTCCCTCTACATCTGGTTCAAGAATAAAGGAGATAGGAAGAACCAGTAGGAGGCTCCCAAACTATCTGGGAAGCCTGAATGTGGATCTCATGAGAAGCCTTTCTCCACAAAAGGATGTGTCCCTCTTGTCCCATCTGCCAGCGCAGGTTCTGTGTGCCAGAAACCTTTGGGTACCAGCCATTCACCTCATCTCAGCCCCCCAGTGTCTCCTCAGATGAGGAATCTAACCTCTCCATCATTTAACAGGCCACTTGAGGAGAAGTGCTTCCGGAAGAGCTCATCTAGGTAGTGACTGTAGAGGAAGAAGGGTGTAGAACTCCCTGGGAATGGAGGTCACCAATCACCTGGTAGGTCTGACCCTCCCAAAGATTGTGTCACTCTTGCCAGGTCAGCCAGGCTCAGATTCTATGCATGAGACCATCTGGTGTGAGAGCTCCAGCTCTACTGAGCTATTCATCCTTGCCCCAAACTCAGAATCCATCTTCTGCATGTATCACAGACCATCAGTTATGAGCTCCTCTCCTCAAGTCAGCCACTTGAGCAATTCTTTAGACCAGAGAGCCATCTACTCCAACATTGATTGTACCTGTGAAGATATCTACAAAAGCAATAAGAGATCTAGGTAGAAGATGCAGCAGAGGAAGGCAGCTACAGAACTACCATGGAAGGGAGTCCAAGTCTCCCATTCTAAATCTGTCAGGCCCAAAGTTTCTGTCCTTCTCATGGCACCAGCCTGGGAGGATTCCTTGTCCAAGACAGTCTGGTGTCAGTTCTCCTCAACTAAGTCGCTCCTGTATTTCACACAACTCAGAATCCATTTTGTCCAGGTGGGAGAGACCATCTGATGGCAGCTCTCTTCTGTCAATCAACCCAATCATTTTCCCAGAACTGGAATCCTCCTTTTCCATTGATCACAGCAATGAGGATCTCTTATGTACAGCCCAAAAGTGTGCACAAGCTGGCCAAGGTCCAGCAGGAGGAGACAGAATCCTAGGTCCATCAGTGGACTTTGCATCATCTGCAAATGCTGCTCCAGCCTATTCTCCAGATTCCAGCACATCATCATTCAACAGCAGCTCCAGAGCCAGCCACCAAGGATGCTAGAAGAGGAAGGGAGACTCAATCAGGCAACACATTCTCAGTCACAGAGAATGATCAGGGCTCCACTGGCACCAGGGACCAATTCTTTACTGAACATCTCTGTCTCTTGCATGAATCTCTAGATGAAGTGTCACAGTCTCACTACTTGAGCACTGCCCACTGTTTGATTTCATTGAAGAACTCTTGATCCTGGGGGTCCTGACACTCCTGCCTCCAACTACCAGAGTAGAGGGATCACAGGCAATTGCCACCACACACACTTTAATTTTCTTTGTGAAAAATAGGCATGCTGTACCAATGTGCCATGTAGAGGCAGTAGATAAATGGTCCTAACTTGTCTAACATCTGAGTGGCACCCAGACCCTGAAAGGTGTCTAGGTCCCCAAGTGTTCACAGGACCTTCAATGAAACCAAGTCTCCCAATGCATCCACATCCCCTAGTGTATCCACTTTCCCAATATTAGAAACTAAAGCTCTAGTCACCAGATACCCTAGAGTTTCTCAGTGAATTCCAGTTATGAGGATTCCCTAGGGCCTATGGGGTCATCAGATGCATATGGTAACCAGAAAGTTCACCCTGAAGCTCCAAAGTAGTAACTGAAGGAACAAACTGTGTACTCGAGCAACAAAAGCTCCTGCTCCAAGAACATTTTGATCAGTGCATGCATGTACCCAAGCTTGGATCAACCTGTGGGGCTTGCAGTAATGATTTTTATGACCGAGTATGAGATTCATGTCTGTCTTGTCCCTCTCTCCAGCATCTGGAATAATCATGATTCCTATACACGGAACAGAATCCCACAGTCTCGGTGATTCCTCAATGCTTGGGGCAGCTTGGCACAGTCATGGAAGTTGGACCTTTGTCCATCCATGGATAGACCCAGTTATTGCCCTGTCAACTTGGGTACCACTATTGAGCCATTTTATCATGTTCTAGATGAAGTTTCCCTAGTACCTTAGTGTCAGCTCATACCCATCCTACCATCCTATGTCCTTTTATGAATCTAAAGGTCCAGACCTCTGTGTGTGTTTGTTGGTAGTTGCCAGAGCCAAGATTTCCATCCAGCATACTCACCCAGTGCATTCACAGAGTTATTTCTCTGACATTTTTTTTTGTCTTTTCATATCTGGCTCAAGAACCAACATGCTAAGTACAAATTGAGAATCCAGAGAATGTTCTAGGAGGACATCCAGAGATAGGTGGATGCTCTGAAGAAGTTTCAGGGTCAACCCATTCCCATGGTCACTTACTTGTCCTTGCCTCTGTCAATGTAGAGTCTATGTCTCCAGGTACATCCACTGTAGGCTCTTTTCTCAAACTGACCTCCAGTCTGAAAGCTCTGAAAGTTTCTATCCATGATAATTTGGCCTGGATGGGTACCAGGTATAGTCCAGTAGAGGACTTGCTTGATGTTCAAGGCCCAGTTACAGCTACAGGCCTTGGTCAACCTGCAGGAGGTGAAACCCAGAGTGACCTAGCAGTAGTTGAAGTTCCAGTCTCAGTTGAAACTCCAGTTCCCCTCACAGCTGAATCCCAAAGAAAAGGTTATGCAAAATACTCATACCCAACTTCTGTGCAGCTCTGGCAAGGGATATGTGAGAATCTGGACACATGGGTGAAGATCTGGACACATGGGAGGACCCCTAGTCTTGGAGTTATATCCTGACTCCACAATACCGCTTACCCTGGACCAGTCCATGACAAGAAATCTTTATATCAAGGAAGAAATATGGTGGTTCACTTCCTTAATCTCAGTATTTGGGAGACTGATGCAGACTAATGTGTATTAGTTTCAGGCCAGTGTGGTCCACATGAGAGATTGTTTCAAAAACATTTTATAGTATTTTTTAAAATACTTGGGGACCTAGGCTCTTTTCAGGATCTGAGTGCCACTGGAGACTTGACTGGATTAGTGTTCCTGGAGGAAATAGAGGACTTTGAGACATTTGGAGACTCAGTTTGCTTACAGAGGATGTATGGTTTTGGAACTTTGATTGTATTGGAATTCCTGAGTGCACTAGTGGACTTCAAGACATTTACACACTTAAGTTCCTTGTAGGCTCTTGAGGCATCTAGATACCTGTTTCCAAAGGTGCAATTGAAGGAGGCAGGTGGAAATATGGATGTGGGGGTGGGGGGACCTGGGGAATATGGGGGCTTAAGTTTCTTGAATTGGCTAGATCTTTTGGGAGACACCTATGCACTGGTGGACATGGAAGCATACTGGAATGTGATCCTACTGGAGTAATTTCAGGTACTTGAGAACCTGGGAGGTGAGAAATGGAGCAGAGAAGCTCCACACACCTTACATCTTATTCATCAAGCCTTTGGAGCATTTTCTCCTATGTCCTCGAGAGCAGGAATCACTCCATGGACTCAACCTTTCTCTCTATCTGCCTCTGTCTGTGCCTCTAAAGTTCTCAACATTGTAATAAACATACAAACAGTCGCTGTGTTGAGATGATACTGTCGGCACTGCAAGGCTGGCAATGGGCAGAAACCTTGGGCAATGTTTACGAGTTCCAGGTCCTCTTCCCTTCCTCTTGGTTCCTTCTGTATCCAACCAAGCAGTATAGGGACACTGCAACAGGCAGAAATCAAGGTGCCTCCCACTCCATCCTCGCCATGTACACAGGAATCTTTGTAGCCCACTCACCCTGGATATATTAAGCAAGCTCTCCCATCTAACCCAGATCCCCACTGGTACTGAAGCTCTACTCCAAGGACATGGCCTTTAATGTATCTCCACCCAGGACCTGCCCAGCTCCTCACATCCAGCAGAAACTCCCACCCTGTTGCCTCATTCGGTCTGCAGGCCTACCCTATGGAACTCTGGCCCAAATCAGGAGGTCTTTCTTTATCGAACAGATATTCTCAGTGCTGGTTTGGTTGGAGGCTGGAAAACTAGCAGAGTCTTGGATCCATCCTCTTGGGTTTCCTGCTCGCTTGGAGCTCCTTACAGAACAAATTTGGCCTGCACCAGTCAGTGACCATCTCAGGGAATGGTCCTCTACTCAGCTTGCTGTCAAGTGGTCCTCCTCTTTCCTTCCCACTTCCATCATCCCTTCATTCATTCATTCATTCATTCTTTTTTAAATTGAGACATAGTCCTGACTGTCCTGAGTCTCACTATGTAAAGCAAACTAGCGTGCAACTGGGATACCCCACCCTCTGCCTCTTGACTGCTGGGATGGAACATGTAGTACACACATAGGCAGCAGGGTTACCCCTTCTTGATGGGGAAGGGCCTTCTCAGCCTTCGACTTTCCTGGGTGTCACTCTTTTCAGCCATGATACCAACACTCTGCCCTGGCTATCTGGGCCATCTGGAGTCTCCATCTGGGCCTTAAGGTCACTGGAGATGCCATTGGGAGTTGCTCCAACACTGGAGTGCTCAGGATTAAAGGGAAATATATCAGAGAAGCACACCAGTCCCTAGCTCCTACAGTCAAGACTCCTCATCAATTACTCCAGATTCTGATACAACACTGGGCTCAGGCCTCTGCCTTGGTAGGAGAATATTGCACAAAAGCATGGCAGTAAGCAGTTTCCAGCAGTCAGCCAACAGTGAGAGACCTGTGGGCAGGATGCACAAACAACCCTGACATCCACTGGATTCTGTAACCTCTATGACCCACTCCACCACCTAAACCCACCATCATCCTCCCTTTGGTCAACCATCCCCTGCAACACCAGCAACTCCAATAGGTGCAAGCACCACCTACACCAGTTGAAAAAACAAGTGAGTTCCAACTAAACTGCCCCAATCTCCAGACCCCAAGTCCCAGGACACATCCCATGCCCCTCTACCTACCATATCAGCCCCAGCAAGGCAGCTCGGCCCTGCCCCCTACTCTATTGGATCTCCATTGCTCTGCAGCAGTCCCCAGCAGGTGAGAGACCTGCGGGCAAGCTGCACCAACACCCCCTGACACTCACTGGACTCTAACCTCTATGACCCACTCTGCTGCCCAAAACCATGGAGCCCATCATCCTCCACTTGGCCAACCATCTGCCACAACTTCAGCAGCCCCTTTACAAGCACCACCTACTCTAGTTGGAAGAAAGGCAGCCCCTATAGGCAAGAGCACCACCTACACCAATTGGAAAAAGCAGACACCATTTGCATAGGCACAACCCACACCAGTAGGAAGAACAGACCCCACAGGCACAAGTAAAGACCACACGAGCCAGAAGAATTGGAGGATACGCGGTGCATGTAGGCACCCAAACCCCCACAAACCTCAGCTGAGACAACCCTATTGGATCTGAGGACCAGCCAACCACCAGAACCCTGGGCCATTCAGACCAACGGACAATAAAGGAACAAAAGTCCCATCCAGCAAAGTCATCAGAAGAATCAACACCTGTTCCTATAACTCTCCCAAACCTAGATGGGGGAACAGCAGTGTAAGAATAAAGGCAACAGCCGGGCGGTGGTGACGCACGCCTTTAATCCCAGCACTCGGGAGGCAGAGGCAGGCGGATCTCTGTGAGTTCGAGGCCAGCCTGGTCTCCACAGCGAGATCCAGGAAAGGTGCAAAGCTACACAGAGAAACCCTGTCTCAAAAAACCAAAAAAAAAAAAGAAGAAGAAGAAAGGCAACAGCATGAAGGGCAATAGGGCACCACAAGAACCCAGTGGTCATACAACAGCAAGATCTGAACACCCAAATGCAGATGATGCAAAAGAAAACGACCTTAAAAATAACTTTATGAAGATGATAGAGGCCCTTAAAGAGGAAGTGAAAGATTCCCTTACAGAAATCGAGGAAAAGAGGGCTAGAGAGATGGCTCAGAGGTTAAGAGCACTGCCTGTTCTTCCAGAGGTCCTGAGTTCAATTCCCATCAGCCACATGGTAGCTTACAACCATCTAATGAGATCTAGTGCCCTCTTCTGGCTTGCAGGCATACATGCAGGCAGAACACTATCCATAATAAAGAAATTGAGGAAAAGAAACCAAAAAAAAAAAAGTTGGAAGAAATCAGTAAGTCCCTAAAGAAAACCAAGAAAAACTAAACAGGTAAAGGAAACAGTTCAAACCTGAAAACTGAAATAGCAGCAATAAAGAAAACACAAAGTGAGGGATTCTGGAAAAGGAAAATCTGAGTATATGAACAGAAACTACAGATACAAGCATAACCAACAGAATACAAGAGATGGAAGAGAGAATCTCAGGTGTTGATAATAGGACAAAGGAAATAGATCCAAAGGAAATGTTAAATCCAGCAAAATTTTAACATAAAACATTCAGGAAGTCTGGGACACCACGAAAAGACCAAACGTAAGAATAGCTGGACGGTGGTGGTGCATGTCTTTAATCCCAGCACTCGGGAGGCAGTGCCAGGTGATCTGTGAGTTCGAGGCCAGCCTGGTCTCCAAAGCTAGTTCCAGGAAAGGCACAAAGCTACACAGAGAAACCCGGTCTTGAAAAACCAAAAAGAAGGAGGAGGAGGAGGAGGAGGAGGATAGAAGGAGGAGAAGTATATCAACTCAAAGGCACAGAAAATATATTCAACAAAATCATAGAAAAAACACTTTCCCAACTTAAAGACATGCCTATGAAGGTACAAGAAGCTTACAGAACACCAAATAGACTGAATTTAAAAAAATAAAGAGTCCCCTTGTAACATAATAATCAAAACACTAAACATACTTAATAAAGAAAGAATAGTAAGAGCTGCAAAGAAAAAAGGCCAAGTACTGAGATCTACATGAACAACCTGGACATGAGTGGGAGTAATGAAGGGCGAGGGTCGAGGGAAAGAGAGCCTGTGGGAGTGGGAGATCCCAGCTGGATCAAGAACAGAGAAGGAGAACAAGGAATAGGAGACCATGGTAAATGAAGACCACATGAGAAAAGGAAGAAACAAAGTGCTAAAGTGGCCCACAGAAATCCACAAAGATACCCCCACAATAGACTGCTGGCAATGGTCGAGAGACAGCAGGGACTGACCTACTCTGGTGATGGGATGGCCAAACACCCTAATAGTTGTGCTAGAAACCCCATCCAACAACTGAGGGATCTGGATGCAGAGATCCACGGCTAGGCCCCAGGTGGAGTTCCGTGAGCCTAATTAGCGAGAAAGAGGAGGGTTTATTTTATTTTATTTTTTTTGTCTTTGTTTTTCGAGACAGGGTTTCTCTGTGTAGCTTTGCGCTTTTCCTGGATCTCACTTGGTAGCCCAGGCTGGCCTTGAACTCACAGAGATCCGCCTGGCTCTGCCTCCCGAGTGCTGGGATTAAAGGCGTGCACCACCACCGCCCGGCAAGAGGAGGGTTTATATGAGTGAGAATTGTTGAAAACAAGGTTGGATAAAGCACAGGGACAAATAGCCAAAGGAATGGAAACACATGAACTATGAACCAAAGGCTGAGGGGCCCCCAACTGGATCAGGCCCTCTGAATAGGTGAGACAGTTGATTGGTTTGATCTGTTTGGGAGGCATCTAGGCAGTGGTACCGGATCCTGGGCTCATTGCATGAGTTGGCTGTTTGAAACCTGGGGCTTATGAAGGGACGCTTGGCTCAGTCTGGGAGGAGGGGACTGGACCTGCCTGGACTGAGTCTACCAGGTCGATCTCAGTCCTCGGGGGAGGCTTTGCCCTAGAGGAGGTGGGAATGGGGGTGGGCTGGGAGGAAGGGGAGGGGGGCTGGAGGGGGAAGAACAAGGGAATCCGTGGCTGATATGTAGAACTGAATGGTATTGTAAAATAAAATAAAAGGGGAAAAAAAGGCCAAGTAAATTATAAAGGAAGACCTATCAGAATCTATGGGGCATTTACCCACCACCCCCACAGTTCCCCAGAGTTTTCTTGAGTGCAATCTGTTGGAGACCGACTCTGGACAGCTGTGTCTTGAACCTTGTGTTACCTGCCACGATTTATCAAGCCTCGTGTAAATAGGAGGCTTTTAGTCTAACCTAGGAATGTAGGATTAAATAAACCTCTTTAAATCAGCTAGCTGCAGGGGCCTGGGACCAAAGCGACCTCCTGCTGACCCTCCTTAGGAATTTTCTTTGTCCTCTCCTCACTCCTGCTCCCCCTCCCTACCTGAAGCCCTGTTTATAAGCTCTAACACCAGTCAATAAAGTGAGACCTTGACGCAACTCAGACTGACTCTGTCTTTCTTCACGCGCTTGGTCTCCTTTCCCTCTCGCCCCCCATTGATTCCTAGGTGGTCCCTCCTCGAGACCCTCGAATAACCTGGCCTGCTGGACGGGTCAGCAATCAGCAGGAAATATTAGATAGAAGGATTTATTGCGGAGAATATCGCGGAGATAAACAGAAAAAAAAAGATTGCCTCGAGAGGGCCTGGAACCTATTCCAACGGGCCCTGACTGTTTTTGCCCAGGGTTTTTATAGAGACGCCAAGGGGTGGAGCAAAAGACCTCCTCCCCCAGCACAGCCAAGTGCAGACCATCTCAGACACCTGCACTCAGGCCCATGGTCCTGATCATCCTCTATTCAGACCTGCTGGATAAAGCCATGAGGAACCCGAGAACGGGCTCCCACAAGAATTACACCCAACTTCTCAATGGAAACTCTGAAAGCCAGAAGATCCTGGACATTTTTCAAAGAGATCACAGATGCCAGCCCACAGCAAAATTTTCAATCACTATAGACAGAGAAAATAAGATATCCCATGACAAAACTAGATTTAAACGATATCTATCCACAAATCCAGCCCTACAGAAGGAAAACTCCAACACAAGGAAGTTAGCTGCATTCATGAAAACACAGGCAATAGATAATTCCACACCAACAAATACCAAAGAAGGGGAACACAAGCACTCTACCAACAACAAAAACAATACCAAAAATAACGAGAATTATCACTGGTCATTAGTATTTCTTAGTATCAATCGACTTTTTTAAAAAAGGCTAACAAGGGGTTGGGGATTTAGCTCAGTGGCAGAGTGCTTGCCTAGCGAGCACAAGGCCCTGGGTTTGGTCCTCAGCTCTGGAAGAAGAAAAAAGGCTAACAAGATGGATTAGAAAACAGGATCCACCCTTCTGCTACACAGAAACACACCTCAACCTCAAAAACAGACATTACCTCAGAGTAAAGGGTTGGGAAAAGATTTTCCAATCAAATGGACCTAAGAAACAAGATGGTGTAGCTATCCTAATATCTAACAAAACAGACTTCAAACTAAAATTAATCAAAAGAGATGGAGAAGGACATTTCATATTCATTACAGGAAAACTCCATCAAGATGAAGTCTCAATTTCGGAACGTTTATGCCCCAAATACAAGGACAACCACATTTGTAAAAGAAGCATTGCTAAAGCTTAAATCACACACCAAGGCCCACTTTCACCAATGGACAGGTCTGCCAGACAAAAATTTAACAGAGAAAGAAGAGAACAGATGCTATGGCTCAAATGGGCTTACCAGACATCCATAGAACATTCCATCCAAACGCAAAAGACTATACCTTCAGCCAGGCAGTAGTAGCATGCCTTTAATTCCATCACTTGGAGGCATATGCAGGTGGATCTCTGAGTTTGAGGCCAGCCTGGTCTACAGAGTGAGTTCCAGGCCAGGCTCCAAAAAAGCTACAAAGAGAAACCCTATCCAAAAAAAAAAAGATATATACATCTTTCTCAGCAGCTCATGGAACCTTCTCTAAAATTGACCACATATTCAGTCACAAAGCAAATCTCAACAGATACAAAAAATTGGAATAAACCTATAGTTTATCAGATCACCATGCTTAATGTTAGAATTCAACAACACAAATTATGGAAAACCTACAAAAATCATAGAAACTGAACAATGCTCAACTGAATCACCAATGAGTCAAGAAATAACTAAAGAAAGAAATTAAAGACTCCTAGAGTTCAATGAAAATGAATGCACAACATACCCAAACTTATGGGTCTCTATAAAAGCAGTGCTAAGAGCAAAGTTCATAGCACTAAATGCCCACATAAAGAAGTTGGAGAAATCTCACACTAGTGACTTAACAGCACACCTGAAAGCTCTAGAACAAGAAGGAGCAAACTCACCCAGGAGGAATAAACACCAGGAAATAATCAAATTGAAGGCCAAAAATCAATAAAATAAAAACAAAGAATACAAAAAAAAAAGTTGGTTCTTCCAGAAAAAAAAAAGATAAACAAAACTTTATCCAAATTAATCAAAAGGCAGAGAGAGAATACCCAAATTAAAAAAATCAGAAAAGGGGGACATAACAGACAATGAGGAAATCCAAAGAATCATCAGGTCATACTATGAAAACCTGTACTAGACAAAATTGGAAAATCTAAAAGAAATGAACAACTTTCTGGATAGATACCACATACCAAAATTAAATCAAGACCAGATAACCAATTTAAAAAGACCTAAAACTCCTAAGGAAATAGAAGCAGTCATTAAAAGTCTCCCAACCAGCTGGACGGTGGTGGCGCATGTCTTTAATCCCAGTATTTGGGAGGCAGAGCCAGGTAGATCTGCGAGTTCGAGACCGGCCTGGTCTACAGATCGAGATTCAGGACAGGTATCAAATGTACTCAGAAACCCTGTCTTGAAAAACCAAAAAAAAAAAAAAAGTCTCCCAACCAAAAAATGCCCAGGGCCAGATGGTTTCAGCACAGAATTCCAGAATTTCAAAGAACTACCAATACTCCTCAAATTGTTCCACACAATAGAAACTAAAGGAACATTGCCAAACTCTTTATGAGGCTACAGTTATCCTGATACCCAAATTACACAAAGATGAACAAAGAATTACAGACCAGTCTCCCTCATGAACATTGATGCAAAAATACTCAATAAAATACCGACAAACCGAAATCAAGAACACATCAAAAAATTATCCAGCCAGGCGGTGGTGGTGCACGCCCTTAATCCCAGCACTCAAGAGGCAGAGCCAGGCAGATCTGAGTTCGAGGCCAGCCTGATCTACAGAGCAAGATCCAGGACAGGAACCAAAACTAAACAGAGAAACCCTGTCTCAGAAAAAAAAATTATCCACCATCATCAAGTAGGCTTCATCCCAGAGACTCAAGGATGCTTCAACATAAGAAAATCTCTCAATGTAATACACCATATAAACAAACTGAAGGAAAAATAACCCACATGATCTTCTCATTAGATGCTGAAAACGCCTTTGACAAAATCCAACATCCCTTCATGATAAAGGTCTTGGAGAAATCAGGGATACAAGGAATATACCTAAACATAAGAGGCAATATACAGCAAGCAGAAAGCCAACATCAACTAAATGGAGAGACACTCAAAGTGATTCCACTAAAATCAAGAACAAGACAAGGCTGCCCACTCTCTCCATATCTATTCAATATAGTACTCAGAGTTCTAGTGAAAGCAAAACAAAAGGAGATAAGGGGGATACAAATTGGAAAGGAAGAAGTCAAACTTTCACTATTTGCAGATGAGATGATCGTATACATAGTGACCCCAAGAATTCTACCAGGGAACTCCTACAGCTGATAAACCCCTTCAGTAAGGTGGCAGGATACAAGATTAACTCAAAAAAACAATCAGTAGCCCTCCTATATACAAATGATAAATGGGATGAAAAAGAAATCAGAGATACATCACCCTTTACAATAGCCACAAATAATATAAAATACCTTGGGGTAACTCTAACCAAACAAGTGAAAGACCTGTATGACAACTTTAAGTCTTTAAAGAAAGAAATTGGAGAAGATATAAGATAGAAAGATCTCTCATGCTCATGGATCAGTACTATTAATATAGTAAAAATGGCCATCTTCCCAAAAGCAATCTACATATTCAATGCAATTCACATCAAAATCACAACACAATTCTTCACAGACCTCAAAAGAATATTGAACTAAATATGGAAAAACAAAAACTCAGGACAACTAAAACAATTCTTAACAATAAAGCAACTTCTGGAGGCATCACCTTTCTGACTACAAGCTGTGCTACAGAGCTATAGTAATAAAAACAGCTTGGTTTGGGCATAAAAACAGACACATGGATTGATGGAATCAAATTGAAGACCCCTGATGTCAATCCACACACCTATGAATACCTGATTTTTGACAAAGAAGCCAAAACTGTACAATGGAAAAAGAAAGCATCTTCAACAAATGGTGCTGGCATAACTCAATGTCAACATGTAGAAGAATAAAAATAGATCTATACCTATCTCCATGCACAAAACTCAAGCCCAAGTGGATCAAAGACCTCAACATAAATCCAGCTACCCCTTACCTGATAGAAGAGAAAGAGGGAAGTAGCCTCAAACACATTGGCACAGGAGACTACCTCCAGAATATAACACCAGAATTACAGACACTGAGAGCAACAATAAATGAGACCTCCTGAAACTGAAAGGACTCTAAGGCAAAGGACATGGACAATAAGACAAAATGCCAGCCTACAGAATGGGAAAAGATCTTCACCAGTCCCACAGGAAAAGATCTTCACCAGACAAAGGGCTGATCTCCAAAATATATTTTAAAAAACTCAAGAAACTAGACAGCAAAATACCAAAATAATCCAATTTTAAAATGGGGTACATATATAGATAGAATTCTCAACAGAAGAATCACAAATGGCCAAAAGACATTTAAGGAACTGCCTTAACATCCTTAGCCACAAGGGGAATGCAAATCAAAACAACTCTGAGATACCATCTCACACCTGTCAGTATGGCTAAGATCAAAAACACCGATGACAGCTTAATGTTGGAGAGGCTCTGGAGTAAGGGGAACTCTCCTCCGCTGCTGATGGGAATGCAAAGTTGTACAGCCACTTTGGAAATCAGTATGGTGCTTTCTCAGAAAATTGGGCATCAACCTTCCCCAAGACCCAGCTATACCACTCCTGGGAATATACCCAAGGAATGCTCAATCATACCACAAGGACACATGCTCAACTATGTTCATAGCAGAATTATTCATAATAGCCATAACATGGAAACAACCTAGATGCCCCTCAACCAAAGAACAGATAAAGAAAATGTTTTACACAATGGAGTATTACTCAACAGTAAAAAAAAACAATGACATCATTAAATGGATGGAACTAGAAAAAAAATCATTCTGAGTGAGGTAACCCAGACTCGAAAGATACACATGGTATGTACTCACTTATAAGTGGATATTAGATGTAAAGCAAAGGATAACCAGGCTACAATCCACAGCCCCAAAGAAGCTAGGTAACAAGGAGGACTCCAAGAGGGACATGCATTGATTGACCTAAGAAGGGGGAAATAGATTAGATCTCCTGGGGGTGGTGAGGGAGAGGAAAGGAGATGAGGATAAGAACATGGGGGAATGGGATGGTGGAGTCTGGTGAGGGATGGAGAGGGAGAGCAATGAAAGAGATACCTAGACAGAGTGAGCCAGTATGGGGCTAGGGGAAACCTGGTGCCAAGGAAATTCCTAGGAATCCTAAAAGATGACCTCAGCTATGACTCCTAGCGACAGTGGTGAGGGTGCCTGAACTGGTCTTCTCCTGTAACCAGATTTGTGACTACCCTAATTGTCATCATAGAACCCTCATCCAGTAACTGACGGAAGCAGATGCCGAGATCCACGGCCAAGCATTGAGCTGAGCTCCTGGAGTCCAGTCAAAGAGGGAGGAGGGATTATATGAGCAATGGGGGGTCAAGGTCATGATGGGAAAACCCACAGAGACAGCTGACCCGAGCTAGTGAGAGCTCACCGACTCTAGACTGACAGCTGGGGAACCTACATGGGACCAAACTAGGCCCTCTGAATGAGGGTGATGGACGTGTGGCTTGGTCTGTTTGTGGGACCCCCACAATGGGACCAGGATTTATCCCTGGTGCATAAACTGGCTTTTTGGAGCCCATTCCCTATGATGGGATACCTTACTCAGCCTTGATGCAGGGGAGAGGAGCTTGGTCCTGCCTCAACTTGGTATGCCAGGCTTTATTGACTCCCAAGGGCGGCCTTACCCTCTCTGAGGAGTGGGTGGGGGATGGTGTGGGGGGATGTGGGTTGGGAGTGTGAGGGAGTGAAACAGGTTGCTATGGAAAACAAAAAAAATTAAAATTAAAAAAAAGACTAGGCACAAACCCTCATATCGAGGCTGGACAAGGCACATAGGAGGAAAGAGATCCCCAAAAGCAGGCAAACAAGAGAGAGACACTCCCACTCCCACTGTTAGGAGTCCCACAAAAACACCAAGCTACACAACCATAACATATATTCAGAGGACCTTTTCAGCGCTATACAGGCTCCCTGATTGTCGGTTCAGTCTGGGTGAGCCCCTACCAGCCCTGGTTATTTGACTCTGTGGGACTTGTTCTTGTGGTGTCCTTGACCCCTCTGACTTCTACAATCCTTCCTCCCCCCTCTTCCCCAGGGTTTGCACGTGGAGTTTCTTTCTAATTGCTGTCCAAATTCTCAGTCACCAGCTGGAATCCCAACAATTGGGAGACAAAAGCAAGCAGCTCACATAAATTTTAAGGCTAGCCTTGGCAACATAGATTTAGACCCAGTGTCATAAAAACAATTTTTTTTTAATCTGGATGCAGTGGTGGCGTGTATCTGCAAACCCCTGCACTCTGGGAGGAGAACAGAGGAGTTCTAGGAACTTCAAAACAGCCCCTCCACCTAAAAGATGAAATAAAACCCCAGGCACGGCACAGTTAAGTTGGCAGGTGTACAAACTCCAAAGCTCAGCTGAGCTGTTGAACTCTACCCACCAACACCAGGACATGGAAGGAACCATTCCCCAGTACCTCAGATTCCGCAATGTCCTTCCTGGCCATTGTCTGCAAGACCGCCTCTTCCTTGCTACACCAATTACTTGGCCTGAACCACGGGTTTTTAGTGCAGGGGTGAGTGGGGCTGGGTGTGGCGAAGACGTGTCACCAGGTCTCTAAGAGTAACCAGGTCTTGAAGGACTCTTAGGCAGAGCTCAACAGATGGCCCTGAGCTTTGCGCATTCTTTGGGCCTCAGGCTACAGCTGAGGTGGGAACTGGAGCTTGGGCTGAGGCTGCACACCTTCAGCTACTGCTGCCTCAGGTGTGGCATCAACAGTTTCAGGTTGGCTGCTGCTGCTGCTACTGCTGCTGCTACTGCTGCTGCTACTGCTGCTGCTACTGCTGCTGCTACTGCTGCTGCTACTGCTGCTGCTACTGCTGCTGCTACTGCTGCTTGCTGCTACTGCTGCTGCTACTGCTGCTGCTACTGCTGCTGCTACTGCTGCTGCTACTGCTGCTGCTACTGCTGCTGCTACTGCTGCTGCTACTGCTGCTGCTGCTGGCCTTGGTCATCCAGCACCTCTTCATGGGGGCTAAGCCTGGCACCCTCACTGGCCTGATCAACACGGGGAGAAGTTTCCAGGCCGGGGATGAGTTTGGTAATAGAATTTTTCATGGACCTGCTGGGACTCTCCAAATCTACATTGGTAGAGGCAGTGATAGATGAGTGGCCACAGGTGTAGCAAGACCCAACACCAGCTCAAGAGCACATATGCATTTCAGGTGGTTCTTTTTTAAGATGATGGGAATTTTACAGTTTGTATTTTGCCCATTGGTTCCTGAACCAGATCTGGAGGGGTGATGGAAAGAAAGGTCAGAAGAGGATCCTTGTGCCCCAGCCTGGGCTACAAGGTCAAGATGATGAATGGAAAGGCTGGCTCTACCCAACACACAGAGAGAGACGGAGAAAGAGAGAGAGACGGAGAAAGAGAGAGAGACGGAGAGAGAGAGAGAGACGGAGAGAGAGAGAGAGACGGAGAGAGAGAGACGGAGAGAGAGAGACGGAGAGAGAGAGACGGAGAGAGAGAGACGGAGAGAGAGAGACGGAGAGAGAGAGACGGAGAGAGAGAGACGGAGAGAGAGAGACGGAGAGAGAGAGACGGAGAGAGAGAGACGGAGAGAGAGAGACGGAGAGAGAGAGACGGAGAGAGAGAGACGGAGAGAGAGAGACGGAGAGAGGAGACGGAGAGAGGAGAGAGACAGACAGAGACAGACAGAGACAGACAGAGACAGACAGAGACAGACAGAGACAGACAGAGACAGACAGAGACAGACAGAGACAGACAGAGACAGACAGAGACAGACAGAGACAGACAGAGACAGACAGAGACAGAGAGAGTTAGAGTTCTGGGAATCCTGATGCTAAGAAGGAGGGATGGAGAGAGGATGGGAATGTCTTGGCATACCTAGGACTAAGAAAATTCAGTAGAAAATCTAGGGTTTCACTGGGAGACCGGTTATCTTTGCCCATGAGTCAGTCCCTTTGGGGTTGTTGCATAGATCCAGGGTGTACCTGAATTAAAGAGACTGCAGGGTCCAGCTCCAAGTGCACATATGTCCCCACTCTACAACTGTCCTTAGCTGCCCAAAGCAGTGTAGCCACACTGGGAGTGGGGGATTCCTGTTAACTATGGGGGGCTGAAGAGAGAGGAGAGCAAGAGAGTCAGACCTTGATCTAGTACTCCATCACTTGAATCCTTTGTGGCATACATGCAGCATTCCCTGTACCGGCATTTCAGAGCATTTGGGAAAATGTGCAGCCCTGGAGAGTCTGAGGGAACCAGAGCACCTGGGGAACTGTGGCCAGCAGGACTCCCCTGAGGACCTGAGGGCACCTGAAGGCCTGTTTCCATTTTGCCATTTCCAAATATTTCCCAGTTCTTGGAGAGCTGACCACTGTGGGTGACCTGGATGCATTCCAAGACTTGTCTTGCTGCATTGGTGCTCCTGGGTACACTAGACGACACAGGTTCCTTATAGGGCCCAGATGCATTTGGAGGCCTCATTGCACTGGGACTTCTGGGAGTACTATGGGATCTGGGTTCCTTGCAGGCTCTTGAGGCATTTGGGAACCTGGAGGCTAGCAGTGGGAAGGAACCATACTTAGAATTTACAAGTCCCAGGTCCCCTCTCCTTCACCTGGTGCCCTATGTCTCTAACCAGGGAGTGAAGGGACCCTGGGGCAGGCAAAACCAGGTAACCCCACCTTACCCTCATCATGTACACAGGAGCCTTAGTGGCCAACTCACCCTGGATATCAGCAGGCTCCTCCGTCTTGCCCAGATCCCTCCTGGTGACTGAGGCCTTACACCAAGAACATGGAATTAAATGTCTTCTCCATTGAGGAGCCTCCCAGCTCCTCCACCTTTCAGGGGAGATGTTCAAGATGGGGTTCCTCTTTATAACAGCTCTGTCTGTCCTGAAACTCACTTTGTAGACCAGGCTTGCCTCAAACTCACAGAGACCCACCTGCTTCCGCCTTCTGAGGGCTGGGACTAAAGGTGTGTATACCAGCTGCTCCTCCACCTCTTATCCCCTCTGTGCTGGATAGTTTTATATCAAGTTGACACAAGGTGAAGGGCATTTTCTTAATTAGTGATTGATGAGAGAGGGCCCAGCCCGTTGTGGGTTGTCACACACCTGGGTTGGTGGTCCTGGGTTCCATAAGAAAGCAAACTGAGCCAGGTGGTGGTGGCTCGTGCCTTTAATCCTAGCATTCAGAATGTAGAGGCATGAGGATCTCTGTGAGTTCGAAGCCAGCCTGGTCTACAGAGCAAGTTCCAGGACAGCCAGGGATACACAGAGAAACACTGTCTTGAAAAACCAAGAAAGGGGGGGTGGGGAGAAGCAGGCTGAGCAAGTATTGAAGAGCAAGTCAGTAGGCAGCATCCCTCTGTGGTCTCTACATCAGCTCCTGCCTTCTGGTTCTTGCCCTATCCTGACTTCTTTTGATGGTGAACAGTGATATGGAAACATAAGCTAAATAAACCCTTTCTTCCCCCAAATTGCTTTGGTCAAGGCATTTCATCAGAGCAATAGTACCTGTCACTAAGACAATTTGGCACCAGGATAGTGGGGCGTTGCTATGACAGACATGATCATGTTCTGGAAAAGACTGTGGCCAGGCTTTGGAACTTAGGATTAGAAAGGCATTGAGTGTTGATATCTCAGTGAGATGTTTTGTCAGAACTTGGAAGGTAAGGATGTTGAGAGCAATGCAGAAGATGCAGGCCTGGCTTGTGATGTTCCAGAGAGAAGTTTAAGGATGCTACAGGAGCCATTTGTTGTTTTGAATTAAGGTTCTGTGGTTCTGATTAGAGGGGGTTGAAGAATCAGTTGTGATTAACAAGATACCAGACCACTAAAGTGAAACCCTTGCTTTACTGGGATACTCCTCAGTGCTGGTCAGCTGCAGCTGAGAAATTAGCAGTGATTAAGAAAAGACCAGCATCCTTGAGGTGAAATCTTCTAGAAACTGTTTCCTAAGGGTCAGCGCACAGAAGCTGTGTTTAGACATGGCCAAGGTTATCCCTGTGCTGCCAGCTGAGCTTGATAATGTAAGAGTCACACAAACAGGTGGTGCTGGTTTTGAAGGTGTGAAGGGGTTGTGGAGAGCAGCTGAGTCTTGACACTGTGTGGTAAGCATGGAGACCCTGAAGCAAGCCCAGGAGAGGCTATTGGTGAAAGTGAAGCCCAGATGCGGGAGAAGACTCCAGCATTTTGGAGATGCCAGTACCGTGTGATGGCCACATGAAGGGCAGCACCTAGTTGAGTGGAGATAGCCAGAGGCCAGAAGACAAGCTGTGTGTGCTGCAGAGGACAGAGCTGGAGATGTGACCAAGGCCAGGTGAAGGAGCACAGAAGTGGTGAGCAGATCACAGGCATTGGGCATTGCATTATTTTTTGTAGACTTTTTTCCAGTTTATTAAACATTTATTCTCTTCTCATAAAATATAATCTGAATACAATTTCCAGCCACTCTGCTCCTCCCTGTTCCTCCCACCTCTTCTTCCATCAGGGTCCATTCCATTTCTGTCTCTCCTTGGAAAAGAACAGGCTTCTAATAGACAACAATTAACATAAGACAAAGTATAATAAGGTAAAATAAAAACCATCATATCAAAGTTGAACAAGAGAAGCCAACAGAACAATGAATGAGACCCAAGAGCAGGCACGAGAATCAGAGATCCACTCATCCACACATTCAAGAGTTCCATAAAAAAACTAAACTGAAAGCCATACTATGTATGCAGAGGGCCTAGAGCAGACCCATGTCAGCCCTGTGATTGGTGCTTCAGTCTCTGTGAGTTCAAATGAGCTTTGCTCAGTTGTTTTAGAGGGCCTTGTTCTCCTGGTGTCCTTAATTCTCTCTGTCTCCCCTACTCCTTCTGCCTCCTATTACAAGGTGTTCCCTGAGCTCTGAGGGAAGGGATTTAATGGAGACATCTCCAAGGTCTGCCTCTGTGTGTGTGTCTCTCTCTGTCTGTGTGTGTGTGTGTGTGTGTGTGTGTGTGTGTGTGTGTGTGTGTGTGTCTCCTCCAAGTAATGTCTATCAGTGGCTCTCTGAATTTGTTCCCATCTGCTGCAGGAGGAAGCCACTCTGATGATGGCTGAATAAGGCACCAATCTATAAGTACAGTAAAATATCATTAGGAGTCATTTTATTGTTACTTCCCACTGCCCTAGGTTTCCATACCGCCCCACAAATGCAATAGAATTCTTCTCACCCTTCATTCCCTCCCTCCATCCCATCTCCCCTCATGCTTCCCACCTTCTTCTCTCATTCCTGTCCCTCTCCCACTCTGGCTCCATTCCACCCATAAAATCTATTCTATTTCCCCCTCCCAGGGAGATCCATATTTCCCCCAATCACTTCCTACCTGCCTATCCTCTTTGGGTCTATGGATTGTAGTGTGTTTAATATTTATTTAAAAGCTAATACCCAGATATAAGTGAATACATACTATGTTTATCTTTCTGAGTCTGGGCCACCTCACTCAGGATAATTTTTCTAGTTTCATCCATTTGCCTGCAAATTTCATGATGTCATTTTTTTAACAGCTGAGTAATACTCATCCATTGTGTGAATGTCCTATTAATCCCATGAATGAGAGTAAAGACCATTACCCAAATTCTTTAGTCAAATTAAGAAAGCTTTATTTTCTGTCAGACAGGGCTATCTCCTTAAAGTAGAGTTTGAAAATATAGCATCAAACACAGGAAAGGTTAGGGTATATATAGTCCAAAAAACTGCAAGACTAGGGGCCTTTCAAGTGTTGGGGAATTTCCAGAGGAATTTTGATCATGCAGAAATCTGGGTGAACATTTTTAAATTATTTGGCAAGGGCTCTGCTGACTTCCCATGGGAGACCTTGATTTGGGGGATGTGGGGATGTGGGGTGGCTTGGGAGGGAGGGGATGAGGGTGGAAGGAGGGAGGAGATGGAATCTATGGGTTGTATGTAGATTGAGTAGAAAATTTCTTAATAAAGAAAAATGAAAAAAATTATTTGGCAGAACATCTTATCAGGGTATATTCAAGGTGTGAGTCAAACTCCATAGGGTAGAAAGTATGTCAAATTCAAGAAAAAAGTTAAAGCAGTGTCAATTTTAATTTTGCAGCCCACAGAAATGAATTTGTTCTGACCTTATAACAAAATGGCTTTCATCCTCAAGATGGAGTCAGACTGGTCCATCAGTACCACATTTTCTTTATCCATTCTTCTGTTGAGGGACACCTAGGTTATTTCCAATTTCTGGCTATTATGAATAAAGCATCAGTGAACACAGTTGAGCAAGTGTCCTTGTGGTAGAATGAATCATCCTCTGGGTATATGCCCAAGAGTAGTATAGCTGGATCTTAAGGTAGAGAAATTCCTTTATTTCTGAGAAACTACCATGCTGATTTCCACAGTGGCAGTACAAGTTTACACTCCCAACAGAGATGCAGGAGTGTTCCCCTTGCTCCACATCCTCTCTAGCATGAGCTGTCACTTATGTTAATGATCTTAGTCATTCTGACAAATATAGGATGGAATCCCAAAGTGTTTTTCATTTATATTTCCCTGATAGATAAGGATGTTGAACATTTCCTTGTTTCTCAGCCATTTGTGATTCCTCTATTGAGAATTCTCTGTTTAGATCTGTACCCCATTTTTAATTGGATTATCACATTTTATATATATATATATATATATATGTAGCAGGAATCTTAAAAGTTCTTATTAATAAAATCAAACCCGAGGCGAGTTATTGGGGTCCGTGCTGGTAGATCAGAGAGACAGAACAAGCCACAGCTATCTCACCTCGCCGGATCCTCAGCTGGTCTTGTCTCCTCAGACTGGATGCCTCTGAGTCCTCATCCGGAATGGGTCTCAGCTGAATTACTGCTCAAAAGCCTGAATGCTTAACCAGTCAAAATCTTAACCAGCCAAAAACCTTCTAGTTTCTGGTCCTCATGCCTTATATATCTTTTTGCTACCACCACTCCCTAGGATTAAAGGCTGGCTCTCTGGGATTAAAGGCGTGTGTCACCATGCTTGGCTATTTCCAATGTGGCCTTGAACTCACAGAGATCCAGAGGGATTTCTATCTCTGGAATGCTAGGATTAAAGGTGTGAGTGCCACCATTTTCTAGCCTTTGTATTTAGTGGCTGTCTGTTCTCTGACCCCAGATAAATTTATTAGAGTACACAATATTTTGGGGAACACAATACCACAACATATATATCTAGTTTGAATTCTTTATATATTTTGCTTATCAGCCCTCTGTTAAAAGTGGAGGTGGTAAAAATCTTTTCCTGGGCTGGAGAGATGGCTCAGCAGTTAAGAGCACTGGCTGCTCTTCCAGGGGTCCTGAGTTCAATTCCCAGCAACCACATGGTGGCTCACAACCATCTGTAATGAGATCTGGTGCCCTCTTCTGGCCTGAAGGCAAACACAGAACACAGTATACATAATAAATAAATAAATATTTTTTAATATATTTTATTTTATTTTTATGTGAATTTGTATTTTTGCCATGGGTGTGGGTCCCCTGAAACTGGAGTTACAAACAGGTGTGAGCTGCCATGTGGATGCTGGGAATTGAACTCAGGTCCTCTGGAAGAAGAGTCAGCACTCTTAACCCCTGAGCCATCTCTCCAGCCCAATAAATAAATAAATCTTTAAGAAAAAAATCTTTTCCCCTTTCTGTAGGCTACTGCTTTGTCTAATTGACGGTGTGCTATGCCTTACAGAAGCTTTTCAGTTTCCATGAGGTCCTATTTATTAATTGTTGATCTTAGTGCCTGTGCTAACAGTGTTCTGATCAGGAAGTCATCTCCTGTACCAAGGAGTTCAAGACTATTCCCCACTTTCTCTTCTGTGAGGTTCAGTGTATCTGGTTTTATGTTGAGGTCTTTGATCTACTTGAACTTGAGCTTTTGTGCATGGTGATAGATATGGATCTATTTGCATTATTCTACATGCAAACATCCAGTTAGACCAGCACCATTTGTTGAAGATGCTTTCTTTTCTTCAGTGTGAATTTCTGGATTCTTCATCAAAAATCAGGTCTCCATAGTCTGTGGGTTATATCTGGATCTTCAGTTCTATTCCAATGGTCAGAAGGTTAGTTTTTATGCCAATACCATGCTGGTTTTATTACTTTAGCTCTATATTATGAGTTGAAATATATTGTTCAGGAGTGTTTCAGCTATCCTGGGTTTTTTGTGTTTCCGTATGAAGCTGAGAATTGTCCTTTCAATATCTGTGGAGAATTGTGTTGGAATTTTTGTGGGGATTGCATCAAATCTATAGATTGGCCGGGCGATGGTGGCACATGCCTTTGATCCCAGCACTCGGGAAGCAGAGGCAGGTGGATCTCTGGGAGTATGAGGCCCACCTGGGCTACAGAGTGAGTTCCAGGAAAGGTACAAAGGTACACAGAGAAACCCTGTCTCAAAAAAACAAAAGAAAAAAATCTATAGATTGTTTTGTTAGGATGAACATTTTTACTATGTTAATTCCACTGACCCATGGGTTAAGGAGATCTTTCCATCTCCTGTTATCTTCTTCCATTTCTTTCTTCAAAGACTTGAAGTTTTTGCCATGCAAGTCTTTCAGTTGCTTGGTTAGAGTTACCCCCAAGATTTTTTATATTATCTGAGAAAATTATGAAATACGTTGTTGCCCTGATTTTTTTCTCAGTCCATTTATCATTTGTATCTGTGAAAGCTGCTGATTTTTTGTGGGTTAATTTTGCATCCAGCTACTGTGCTCAAAGTGTTTATCAACTGTATGTATCCCCCAGTTGAATTTTTAGGGTCACTTCTGTACACTCTCATGTCACCTGCAAATAAAGTTACTTAGACTTCTTCCTTTCTAATTTGTATCCCCTTGATCTCCTTCAGTTGTCTCATGCTCTAGCTAAGACTTCAAGTAATACATTGAATAGGTATGGAGAGGATAGAGTTTTTGCCTTGATCCTGATTTTAGTGGAATTGCTTTAAGTTTCTCTCCGTTAAGGTGAGGTTGTCTATGGGCTTTCTGTAAACTGCCTTTATTATGTTTAGGTACGTTCCCTTGTATCCCAATATCTCCAGAACTTATATCATGAAATGGTGTTAGATCTTGTCAAGGGCCTTTTTTGCATCCATTGAAAAGATCATGTCATTTCTTTCTTTTTTATGTAGTGTATTATATTTGTCAGTTTTCTTATATTGAACCATCCCTGCATCTCTGGGATGAAGCCCACTTGATCATGGTGGGTTATCTTTTGGATATGTTCTTGGATTCAGTATGTAAGTATTTTATTGTGTATTTTTACATCTATGTTCATAAGGGAAAATTGGTCTATAATTTTCTTTCTTTGTTGGGTCTTTTTATGGTTGTGAATTAGGGTATCTGCAGCCTTGTAGTATTAATTGGGCAATGTTCCTTCTGTTTCTATTTTGTGAAATAATTGAAAGAGTATTGTCGTTAACTCTTCTTTGAAAGTCTGATAGAATTTGGTGCTAACAATAGAGCCAACTCTGTTAGTGCAGGTATGGGTGAGCCAAGCCCAAAGATATGAGCATGGAAGAGCTGCCCCTTTTCTCGTCTGTCTTGTGGTGGCTTGGTTAGGGGAAAGAATCCCTTCCCCTTGCCCACTAATGCCTGAGGCAAGTGAGAGAGCTGACCTTGGGGTCTTAAGAGTGGGAGAGCTATCCCCATATCCCACCAGCTGCAACCCTCAGAAGAGCAAGCCCTGTACCCTACCAGGGCAGCACAACAGGTCCAACCCTATTAGAGGAGGTGTGGGTGAGCCATCCTCAAAACTGTGAGCATAGGACAGCTGTGGTGAGCCAACCCGGCAAGTGCCCAGGATGATGACTTGGCCTGCCCCAGCATCCACCCCATCTATGATCTGCTAGAGCACATGAAGGGACCTGACCCACAGACCCAAAGCTGCAGGATCTCCACAGCACAGGGTACCAGCAGGACGTCCAGGAAGAGTCCTAGTGGGGGCCCATCATCAAAAGCATGGTGGAGACCAGATACCTAGAACCAGACCAATGACTCTTTGCAATGAACACTTGCCAGTAGAGATGTATGGACCAAGGAGTATACAGCATGACTTCTTCAGTCACATACTGCAGCTTCCATGATGAAATTTTTAATTCTTTCCCTTTTTTAAAAAATTTTTCTCATTTTATTTTCTTTATTTTTTTCTCTTGAATTTTGTTTATTGGGGGGCACAAGGGTGGAGGGTTGATGCAAAGGGATGGAGAATGAATGAGATCAAGATATATGAAGTGAAAAACACACAGGATAAATCAATTTTATTAATAAAAAAGAATTCAGTGCTAAAGCCATCTGGCCTTGGCCTTTTGTTGGTTAGGAGACTTTTAATGACTGCTTCTATTTCCTTAGGGGTTAGATGTCTGCTTAAATTGCTTATATGATTCTGATTTAACTTTGATAAGTGGTATCTATTGAGTAAATTATCCGTTTCTTTTAGAGTTTCCAATATGATGGAGTGCAGATTTTTAAAGTATGTCCTTATGATTCTCTGGATTTTCTTTTTTCATTTCTGATTTTGTTAATTTGGATATTCTCTCTCCCTACCTTTTCAATGATTTGAATAAGGGTTTGTCTATCTTGTTGATCTTCTCAAAGAACCTACTCTTTGTTTCATTGATTCTTTGTATTGTTCTCTTTGTATTTTAGCCCTGGTTTTGATTTATTTCAGCCCTGAATTTGATTATCTCTCACTGTCTACTCCTCTAGGATGTGATTACTTCTTCCTTTTCTAGAACTTTCAGGTATGCTGTTAGGTTGTTAATATGAATCTGTCTTTTTTTTAGTGTAGGCACTTAGTGCTATGAACTTGCCTCTTAAAACTGCCTTCCTTGTGTCCCATAAGTTTGGGTATACTGTGTATTCATTTTCATTCAAGTCTAGAAAGTCTTTAATTTCTTTATTTACCCATTTTTTCATTCAGTAGAGGGTTGTTCAGTTTCCATGAGTTTGTAAGCTTTCTGGTTTGTTTGTTTGTTTGTTTGTTTCTGTTGTTGTTGATATCCAGCTTTATTCTATTGTGGTCTGATAGGATGTCGGGAGTTATTTTAATTTTCTTATATGTGTTGATCTGGCTTTGTGTCAAAGTATGTGATCAGTTTTGGAGGAAGTTCCACAAGGTGCTGAGAAGAAGGCATATTCTTTTGTGTTTGGGTGAAATGTTCTGCAAATATCTGTTAGGTCCATTTGGTTTATAACATCTGCTAGCTATAACATTTTTCTGGGTTTTTTTTGTTTGTTTTTTGTTTGTTTGTTTGTTTGTTTTGCTCTGATAACCTGTGTATTGGTGAGAGTGGAGTATTGAAGTCTCCCACTAAATGTGTGTGGGGGTCAATAGGTGATTTAAGCTGTAGTGGTATTTCTTTTACAAACTTATGTTTGGTGAATAGATGTTAAGAATTATAATAACACCAGGTGGCAGTGGCATATGCCTTTATTCCCAGCACTCGGGAGGGAGTCCTTCCCTATCTCCTCTAATTAGTTTTGGTTGGAAATCTATTTTGTAAGATATTAAACTGACTACAGCAGCTTATTTTATAGGTCCATTTGTTTGAAGTATTTTTTTCAACCCTTTACCCTCAGTTAATGTCTATTATTGATGATGAAGTGTGTTTCTTGGATGCAGCGGAAAGACAGATCCAGTTTTCCCATCCATTCTGTTAGTCTGTGTCTTTTTATTGGGGAATTGAGACCATTAATATCGAGAGATATCAAAGACCACTGACTATTGATTCCTGTTATTTTGTTGGTGGTGGCAGCGGCAGCAGCGGCAGTGGCAGTGGTGTGTGTATGCATGCCTATAAGTGAGTGCTTCTCTTCTTTTGATTTTGCTGGTCTGGGATTATTTGTTCCCTGTGTTTTCAGGATTGTAGTTAACCTCCTTAGGATCTACTTTTCATTCTAGCACCTTCTCTGGGGCTGGATTTTTAGATAGATAATGTTTAAATTTGACTTTATCATGGAATATCTTATTTTCTCCATCTATGGTGGCTGAAAGTTTTGTTGTATATAGTAGTCTGGGGTGGCATCCATGGTCTCTTAGAGTCTGTAGAATATCTGCCCAGGCCCTTCTGGCTTTTAGAGTCTCCATTGAGAAGTCAGGTGTAATTCTAATACGTCTGCCTTAAATGTTTCTTGGTATTTTTCCCTTGCAGCTTATTTTGTTGTTGTTTTGTTTTTGTTTTGTTTTGTTTTGTTTTGTTTTGTTTTGTTTGTTTTGTTTTGTTTTGTTTTGTTTTGTTTTGAGACAGGGTTTCTCTGTGTAGCTCTAGCTGTCCTGGAACTCACTTTGTAGACCAGGCTGGCCTTGAACTAGCAGAGATCCACCTACTTCTGCTTCCTAGTGCTGGAATTAAAGGTGTGGGTCACCATGTTTGGCTTCTTTGTACCCTTTAATATTCTTTTCTTGTTCTGTACATATGGTGTTTTGATTATTACATGCCAAGGAGACTTTGTTTTCCTGTCTAATCTGTTTGATGTTTTGTATACTTCTTGTACCTTTATGGGCATCTCCTTCCTTGGGTTTGGGTAATTTTCTTCCATGATTTTATTGAAAATATTTTCTGGGATCGCTTCTTGGCCTTTTGGCTAAGATCAAGTGTAGAAAATATTTTCTGGGGGCTGGAGAGATGGCTCAAAAGTTAAGAGCACTGCTGATCTTCCAGAGAACCCAGGTTCAATTCCCAGCACCCACAAGCCAGCTCACAACTGTCTGTGACTCCAGTCCCAGGGAATCTGACGTTCTAACACAGAGTATATGCAGGCAAAACACCAGTGCACATTAAATAAGTAAATAAATCTTTTGAAAAGAAAACATGCTCCTTCATTCCAAAATAAATTAGTATATGTGGTTTCATTTGAAGAAAAAAAAAGTTGGGCGGTGGTGGCACACGCCATTAATCTCAGCAACTCAGGCACAGGCAGGCAGAGTGAGTTCCAGGACAGGCGCCAAAGCTACACAGAGAAACCCTGTCTCAAGAAACCAAGAAGGAGGAGGAGAAAAAGGAAGGAGGAGGGAGGGAGGAAGGGAGGAAGGAAGGGAGGGAGGGAGGGAGGGAGGGAGGGAGGGTAGGAGGGAGGGAGGGAGAGAAGAGGGAAGGAAAGAAAGAAAGAAAATATTTCCTGGGCTCTGAGCTGTGATTCTTCTCCTTTCTCTATCCCTCTATTCCTATTATTCTTAGGTTTGGTCTTTTCATAGTGTCCCAGATTTCCTGGATGTTTTATGTCAAGAGTTTTTTAGATTTACCATGTTCTTTGAGTGAGGTATTCATTGTTTCTATTGTATCTTCAATGCCTGGGATTCTCTCTTCTATTCTGTCAGTGAAGCTTGCCTCTGTAGTTCCTGTTCAAATTCCTAAATTTTCAGTTCTGGGTTTTCCTCAGCTTGGGGGCTGCAGAGATGGCTCAGTGATTAAGAACGTGTATTGTTCTTACAGAAGACCTAAGTCCAATTCCCAGCACCCACATCAGGCAGCTTACAACTAATTGTAACTCCAGCTCCAGGGGATGGCCCTAACCTCAGATACACGCACATATACAGACATACACACATGTACACATAAAAAAATAATAAAAATAAAAAAAATATTTTAAAAAATTAAAAAATAGAATTTCCTCAGTTTGGGTTTTCTTTATTGATTTTATTTCCTTTTTCAGATCTTGAACGGTTTTGTTTCCTTCCATTGTCTGTGGTTTCCTGGAATTCTTTAAGGAATTTATTCATTTCCTTCCACTGTTTTTCTGGGAATTTATTCATTTCCTTTCGTGTGCCATAAGCACTGTTTATGTTTCCTGGATTTCTTTACGGGATATATTAATTTCTTCTTTAAGGGTCTATATCGTCATTTATTTATTATTATATATACAATGTGTGATCTGCCTGCATGTCTGCCTGCATGCCAGAAGAGGGCACCAGATCTCAATACAGGTGGTTGTGAACCACCATGTCATTGCTGGGAATTGAACTCAGGACCTCTGGAAGAGTAGGCAGCACTCTTAATCTCTGAGCCATCTCTCCAGCCCCCTCTATCATCTTCATACAGGTGGTTTTAAAGTCTCTTCCTTGGGCTTCAGCTCCGTTGGAATATGGGCTGCTATGATGAAGTATCTGGGCTCCAGCGTAAACATATTGCCCTGGTTGTTATTGGTTGTGTTTTCATCTGGGGTCTAGGCATCTGGAATTAGGATAATTATAGGTCTGGGTGCTGACTTCTGGGTTTGTCTTTGTTGGGTGGGTGTTTTCTTCCTTGGTTTCTGTTTCCTCTCTGGATTTTAGGCAGGTATGATGGCTGTGTGTTACCTCGTACCTGCTGTGTTATCTGTGGACCTGATAAGTGTGGACACTGAGAATTCCAGATAAAATGTTTCTGGGTATTCGGAGCTGACACTTAGGAGCAGGGAATCTCTTGGGGGTCTGAAGGGGTTCACAGGAGGGGGAGAACAGCATGTTCAGCCAGGATCTGTTTATCCCCTTGGAATGGGAGTAGATAGTGAAGAGAGGTCAGCCCAGAGGCTCTGCTACAGCTCTGGGGATGAGACGGGGAATTGCATCTAGAGGAACAGAAAATGAGAGGAATTGGACAAACAGCCCATCTGCTTCTGTGGCAGGAGTGGCCTACGGGGTTAGCAAGAGGTGCCTGCTGGTGTTGGAGGCTGGGATAATGGGATGAGTTGCTGTAAGTTAAGAGTGGAGGAGAAGATCTTTGAGACCTATTGGGAATGGGGTCAATGTGGAAAGGGAGACTGCAGCAAGTGGTCTGCTTACAGAGTTAGGGATGAGACTTAAACGTTGCGTTACTTACAATGTTGGGAGTTTGGTTGTTGCTTTGATCTTAGTGTGACTGTGTCCTGGTTTTTTTCCTCTTGAAGTAAGAAAGTATTAAACTTAATTTTACAGGAGCCCAAAGTTGAGAAATTTCAAGCTATTAAGAGACTTTAGAGGCCCACCTGGGGCCACTGGGCCCAGGCAAGTAGAGGACACCTCCAGGCCCGCCTGGTGCTGCTAGACATGGCCAGGTGACAGACACCCACAGGCCAACCCAGGCGAGAGGAAGACATCCATGGACCCACCCAGCACTGCTGGCCCCAGGCAGGTAGAAGACTGCCCACCCGATGCTGCTGGGCTCAGGCAGGTAGAGGACACCCAGAGGCCCACCTGGTACCCCTGGGCTCTGATGGGTGGATATTGAGAGCCACTGGTAGCAAAAGTCCATGGCAGTATACAGCGGTGACAACTAGAATTCAGAAGGTCAACCTATCAGAACTAAGGGTTCTGTTAGAGGAAACCATCACACAAGGTGTTATGGAATTACTGCCTTTTGAATGAACTGGCTGTCTCTTGTTGTAAACTTCTTGTGCAATAACAGCCATGATTCTCCCCATTTACTGTGCATCTCCATGTTACAAGTACATGTAATCTCAGGATTACATCTCAATCTTGGGCACAACTTTCCCTATACATTTGGGGTAACTGGATAACTGTCCCTAGCTGTGTTTATTTTTCGTTAACATAAATCTGGCCAAGGCCGTTCTCCAGACAAAAGTATTTCAGCAAAGATACCTTCTTATCCTAGGACAAAAGCAGATAAACATTAGCTCATCTCATCCACAGATAGAGAAAATAACCACTAGCAATTAAATCCTCAACTCCTAACCTTCACCCCGGGTTATTTACACAAGACCCTAATTTAAGAGATTTACTGCTCGCCAGGTGGTGGTGGCACACGCCTTTAATCCCAGCACTCAAGAGGCAGAGCCAGGTGGATCTCTGTGAGTTCAAGGCCAGCCTGGTCTACAGAGCGAGATTCAGAAAAGGCACAAAGCTACACAGAGAAGCCCTGTCTCGGGGGTAAAAAAGAGAGAGAGAGAGAGAGAGAGAGAGAGAGAGAGAGAGAGAGAGAGAGAGAGAGAGAGAGATTTACTGCTCACGTTCCTGAGATGATGTTTTAGCCATTTGCTAGTTACTGAGTTAAGGCAGTTATTTCCCACTGACCCAAGGAGATTTCCTACAAGGTCAAGCAGGCGATAGGTGCCAAGCTTCTTTCTTGTGCAAATTAAGTTTTAATTCCTCCTCAGCCAGGTGCTATTCTCCTCAGCAATTATTCTGAGCAAAAATACTTTTACTAACCAAATGCTACATGCTCTGACATAGGCTGCTTAGCCACCTAGCATGTCCCCTCCCTACCAGAAAGCAGCTGCGGGGAGGGGGGGGGAGGCCGGCAGCAACAAACACAATTTACTTTCTTGTGACTTATTGACCCCTAACATCCTACCTAGCCGTTTCTACATTATAGTTTGAGCACATGAATTCCCTAATTGATCTTAGCCTTTAATTGACACTACCAGAGAACTCCCCTTTAAGTCACTCCCCTTTTGGTTTGCAACTGGAAGCTGACAATTATTCCTTTATGTGTGAATCTTTATCATCTCTCTCTGCAACCCTGAAAACTTCAAGCCTTGCATTGCTTTGCCAAAGAATTACTGTATATAGACTGGTTCTCTGAGAGCACCAGGAGAATTGATTGAGAAGAACAAAGATGAGGATGGAGACGGAAAGAACTAAGTAGAATGATGAAAGAACAGAAGGAGAGACTGAGAGCAGGAAGGACTGAGAGGAGCTAAGTATGAGAACAGAAAAGAAACTGTGTAGATAGAATTGACTTAGAAGAATAAAGCGAACGGACTAAAGAACTCAGTTTGCTTAGATTCATTTGTATCCCTCAGACTCCTCAGTTGGTTGTTAGACTCTTCCAAGGACTCTGGGAGCAAACAATATAGGCTGGACCTAATATTGTTTGTGTTAGGTGGAGGACACACACACACACACACACACAGGCCGACCCAGGCAGGTAGAGGTCTCTGTGGAATAATGCCCTTGTACGCTGGTTTAATAAAACTCTGATTGGCCAGTAGCCAGGCAGGAAGTATAGGCAAGCAAGCAAATGAGGAGAATTCTGGGAAGAGGAAGAACAGGGTCAGGAGTTCCCAGCCAGACACAGAGGAAACAAGGTGATAAGGCAGAACTGAGGAAAGGTACCAAGCCATGTGGCTAAACATAGATAAGAATTATGGGTTAATTTAAGTGTAAGAGCTAATCAGTAATAAGCCTGAGCTAAAGGCTGAGCAGTTATAAATAATATTAAGCCTCTGTGTGATTATTTTATAAAAGGCTGCAGGACTGTGGGTGAGAGATTTGTCCTGACCGCAGGCCAAGCAGGACACAGGAAAACTTCCCACTACAGTTTTGTTTTAATTTTCATTTTTATTTTTTATCATTTTAAATTTTGGGTTTTTTGTTTTGTTTTGTTTGTTTTTTTCAGGGTAGGTGGCAAAGGCAGAGGTCAGATATGGAGGGACAGGGAGATGAAAGGAATTGGAGTGCATGATATGAAATTTACAAAGAATCAATAAAAAGTTTTAAAAAGAGAGAGATTTGGGGTTTTTTAAAGAGACTGGGTATTTTAAAGGGACTGGTTTGTTGTTGTATTGTTTTGTATTGTTTTGGGTTTTTGTTTGTTTTTTTTTTTTTCTTCGAGACAAGATTTCTCTGTGTAACAGCTCCAGCTGCCTTAGAACTTTGTAGACCAGGGTGGCCTTGAACTCACAGAGATCCGCTTACCTCTATCTCCTGAGTGCTGGGGTTAAAGGGATGTGTCATCACCTTTAACTAAGATAGTTCTTCCACCACCACCCATCAGGGTTTCTCTGTGTAGCCCTGGCTGTTCTAGAACTCACTCTGTGGACCAGGCTGGCCTTGAACTCTTGAAGAGATCACCCACCTCTGCCTCCTGAGTGCTGGGATTAAAGGCGCGTGCCACCAGAGCAGTTCTTGAACTAAATTTTTAATGTCTTTGAATTTGTAAAGACTGAGAGACTTTTAAACTACTTTATGGGCCTTGTAACGGTGGCCTGCGTCTTTAATCCCAGCACTCAGGAGGTAAAGGCAGGCGGATCTCTGAGTTCGAGGACAGCCTGGTCTACAGAGTGAGCTCCAGGACAGGCACCAAAGCTACACAGAGAAACCCTGTCTCGAAAAAACCAAAATAAATAAATAAATAGATGGATAGAATGAATGAATGAATATACATATATATATATATATATATATATATATATATATATATATATATATATATATATAAAGTACTTTGTTTTTAATGTGAGATCTTGGGGAGGAAGATCTCCCCAAGGTTGTGGGTTTAATGGTGATGTGTTTGTGTGTCAAGTTGACAAGGGGTTAATTGTTCTGGATAGTTTTAGTTCAATTTGACACAAGCTAAAGCCATCTGAGAGGATGACTTAATTTTCTTCTTCTTTTTTTTTAATCTATTTATTTTACATCCTGGCCACAGCCTCCCCTGCCCCATCCTCTCCTCCCAGTGCCTCTCCCCCCTCCCCCTCCCACCTCCTAATCCCTTCCTCTTCTGTCTCCATCCAGGAAAGGGCAGGTCTCTTATGAGTATCCATAAGACATGGCATATCAAGTTACAGTAAGACTAAGCACCTCCCCATGTATTTCAGCTGGGCTAGGCCACCCAGTATAAGAAGTAGGGTCCCAGAAGCCAGTAAAAGAGTCAGAGACAGCCCCTGTTCCCACTGTGAAGAGTCCTACAAAAGGACCAAGCTACACAACTGTAACATATGCAGAGTGCCTAGATCAGTCCCATGAAGACTCCCTGGTTGTCAGTTCAGACCCTGTGAGCCCCTGTGAGCCCAGGTTAGTTGATTGTGAGAGTCTTCCTGTGGTCTTGACCCCTCTGGCTCCTACCCTCCTTTCTCATCCTCTTTCTCAGGATTCCCAAACTCTGTCTAATGTTTGGCCATGGGTCTCTGCGTCTGTCTCTATCAGTTGCTGGATAAAGCCTTTCTGATGACAACTGGGCCAGACACCAATCTGGTCACATGACATGGCTATTGCAAGGAATGTAAGCTGGGGTCCTCCCCATAGACTACTGGGGAGATTCCCCTGCACCCGGCTTCTGCCCAACCCTAAAATGTGCCCCCCCCCAACTGCAGGCAAGCCCGTAGAGCATTTTCTTAATTAGAGATTAATGTTGAAGGGGCTCAGCCATTTTTGTGTGGTGCCATCCCTGGGCTGGTGGTCCTAGATTCTATAAGAAAGCAGGCTGAGCAAGCCAGTAAGCAGCACCCCTCCATGGCCTCTGCATCAGCTCCTGCCTCCAGATTCCTGCCCTGCTTGAGTTCCTGTTCTGACTTCCTTTGATGGTGATATAGAAACATAAACCAAATAAACCCTTTCTTCCCCAGATTGCTTTGGTCATGGTGTTTCATCACAGCAACAATTACCCTAACTAAGATGCCTTCACATCCAGCAGAACCCCAACCCTGTGGTCCCACTCAGTCTGCAGCCCCATCCTATGGAAGCCTGGCCCTGTTGAGTACATCTTTATTTAGCAGATGTATTTCAGCGCTGGTTTGCCTGGGAACTGGAAAACTAATAGATCCTTAGTGTTGCCCTCTTGGGGCTCCAGACCAGAAGAAACTTGATCTCCACTGGTTGGTGACCATCTCAGGAAATGGGCTTTAAGGTTAGGCTGCTGCCTATGGGTACTCCTCATTCCCTCCTATTGCCAGGTACCCCTTCTTGAAAGCCAAGGGCCTGCTTAACTTTCGACCTCCCTGACTGTCAGCTTTTCCAGGCACTCCTTCTTCCCTGAGCCATCCAGCACTTCACTCTGCTCCCCAAGGTCACGGGAGCCCCCATGGTCCCTACCCACGGTTTTCCCTAGCTCCTACATAGGGGGCTCAAGGCTTTTGGTGGCCTGCTTTCTGTTCCCAGATTGTTCCTGGGCTAAGCCATGTTAGGGTGACAGCCACTGGGGTCTCCTTGTGAGACCCTGTACTACTTTCAGTCCGTATCCAGAACCCCCAGTTTGCTGCTCAGGGGTCCAGCTTGACAGAAATGCAGGAGAACAAAAGCTCCAACTCCTTGAATGTGACTAGAAACCTGTGGTGGGGAAGAACGACATTCTCTAGACCATTTCCTAAGAAAAGTTCATTTAGCCGGGCGTTGGTGGTGCACGACTTTAATCCCAGCACTCGGGAGGCAGAGCCAGGCGGATCTCTGAGTTCGAGGCCAGCCTGGGCTACCAAGTGAGCTCCAGGAAAGGCGCAAAGCTACACAGAGAAACCCTGTCTCGAAAAAAAAAAAAAAAGAAAGAAAGAAAGAAAAGAAAAGTTCATTGATGCCATAGAGGAGGAAAATTCAACACAAAATCTAACACAAGGTTAAGGAGGCGGAGGCTCCCCTGGCATGTAGCTTGGTGGCAGAGCATTTGCCCAGGTTTGTGGAACAACCTGGGTTCAATCTGCAAAAAAAGAAAAAAGAAACAAATGCAAGGAAACAGAATGATTTTTGCATGTCTTATTTTGGTTGGTTGGTTGGTTGGTTGGTTGGGTTTTTTTTTTTTTGAGACAGGGTCTCACTATGTCACCCTGGATGTCCTGTAATTAGCTCTGTAGACCAGGCTGGCCTGGAATTCACAAAGATCCGCCTGTCTCTGCTTCCCGAGTGCTAGGATAAAGGGTGTGCTCCACCACAGCCCAGCCCATGTCTTAATTTTGTACAGAGTCTCACTGTACAGTTCTGACTGTCTTGGAACTTCATAAGTAGACCATTCATCTGGACTTGAATGCATAGAGCTCTACCTTCCTCTGAGTGCTGGGATTAAAGGTGTGCCCGCCACACCAGGCAAAATGAATAAATCCTTTCTAAAGATTAAAGTGGCCTTGCTCTGACCAAGATGCTCTCAGGAAATGGGAATCTCATCCGTGTCCTCTCTAAATTCCAAGTTGGTCAGACAGACCTATGAGTTCTCCTTCCCAAATATTATTTACTAACTACTTATGTTGGGAACGGGCAAAAGCAGCTTGTCTTAAGTACTGCCATTTTGACCTCAGACTCCATTTTGCCTGTAAGGTGAAACAAAGTTGACATTCCCAAGTGTGGGTGCTGGGAACCTTTCCAATAGCTGACCCACCTCATTCTTAAACAGTAGAAATAGTCTGCTATTCGCCTTTAGTTCTCTGAAACATTGTGGCTATTCCTAACAACAGAAAGAGTAAGTGAATCTGATTGCTTGGACCTAAACGCTCCCATTTTGCTCCAGTTGACAGTGATGGGACGCATAAGGAGAACCTCTAATCTTTAAATCCTGATCGGTGAAAAATTGTAACTGTAACTTGGCACCGATGTTTGTGGGTTTCGTGCTTAAACAACTTGCTTCCACTGACATTCGGGGGCGCAGTCTGTACTGTTGTCCCTGACCAGTCCCTTTCTGTCATGCTGCCCAGTCATAAAATCTTGCTTTGTGTGACTTCGTGCGTCTCCTTGAGTTGTTTTGGAGCCTCCGACCCACGACACTTAGCTTCCAAAAATCCGGGCTGGAGAGATGGCTCAGCCGTTAAAGGCTAGGCTCACAACCAAAAAAATATAAGCTTCCAAAAATCTGACAAGACAGAGTGCATTCAGGACAGAATAGCCTGGGTGGTGGGTGACCTGTGACTTCTGTAAAGTTAGTTCTAGTCATGTTTTCCAGGTCACTCATGGCCCCTCTGGTCTAGACCGTCTGGGGACTTTTTGAGACATGAGTCTTTGCAGGCTGATGAGATGGCTTTGTGGGTCAAGATGCTTGCTATCAGGAGTGACTGTTCCCTGGTGGTGGAGGAAAGAACCAACTCCCTAACCTCTGGTTGTGTTCTGACCTCCACACTCGCTGTGTGCACACCGACGTGCACCCACACAAACAAACAAATAAATAAAGAGTGAAATTTTCTCTGGGGGTGGTCTAGCCTCCGAGGGCATCAGGCACACATGGTGCAATGCTTGCATACAGGCAAAACACTCAGACACATTAAATAAATACATCTAAAAGAACAAGAAAAAAAAAGGCAGAATGAAAGAGGAAGATACTCCACATCTTCCTCTGACCTCTGCGAGTTCAGGGACATGCATGTGAACAAATACACACACACACACACACACACACACACACACACACACACACACACACAGGGAGAGGGAGAGGAAGAGGGAGACGGAGACGGAGAGGGAGAGGGAGAGGGAGGGAGAGAGAGAAGCAGTAAGCCCATGGTTGTATCATTGTGCACACAAATACAGCTGCATTCACGTGGGACTGATGTGAGGAACAGATGTCATATAGTTTAAAAAAAAAATGGTTGTCCCCAGAGAGTCCCCTCCCCCACGGGTCCTGAGGCTGAGCCTAATCCTCCCTAAATCCCCTGCCTTTCTGCTGAGGCTGGGCTGTTGTTCTAAGAGGATTGGAGCATTTACTAAATTAGTCCTGTCCGGGGACACGGGAGGGGGGTTGGGGGGGAAACAGGCTCCATGAGGTGGAAGGGGGAAACAATAAGAGGGAGGGGCCGCTATGGGGGCGAGAGCAGACATGGACAAAGGGAAGGACAGACAGACAGACACACAGGAGACCCAGCACCTGTGATCTCAGCAGGTGCGAGTCGGATTTCTGAGTTTGAGGCCAGCCAGGCCTATGTAGCAAGACCCTGCCTTAAAAAATGGTGGTGGGTGGAGAGATATTCCAACGGTTAAGAGAACTGGCTGCTCTTCCAGAGGACACAGGTTTGAATCCCGGTATCCACACGGCCACCTATAAACCTCTGTAACTCCAGTCCCAGGGGATTGGATATGCTCTTCTGGTCTCCAAGAGCACTGCCTGCACATGGTACACAGACATACGTGCAAGCAAAATACCCATACACAATTCTTTTAACTGAAGGGACTCCCTCTCCCAAGAAGGGACCAACAAAGCCTCGTTCTTCCCTCCCCCAGATGTGGAATGTGGTAAATGTCTTGACTCCCCATCCCTTACAGTTTCCTCACCTATAATAATAATGTCTATCTGGTGCATTGCTGTGATGATTCCAACAGTCAGGACTGGCTTATTTTCTTTTTGCTGTACTAGGAATTGAACCTAGGGTCTGCAACACAGACAAGCACTGTATCACTGAGCCACACCCCCAGCCCCTCACTGGGGGATTCTAGGCAGGGGCTCTACCACTGAACCACACTGTCAGCCTCCTTTAAAACTTATCTGTGATAGGAAACTCATTAAGTTTCCTAGGTAGGTCTTAAACTTGAGATCCTCCTCCTCAGCTCCCACTTGCCAGGATCCCGGGCCTGGCCTACCCACCCTGATCCTGTATCCCTTCTTAGTTGACTTTCAGAAGATACAGAAAAAAGTTTTGCCACAACAGAAAATACCCGAGAGTGCACTATGGGCAGAAAGGGCAGAGCAAATCTTAATTTCCTTCTACCTAACCAAGTTGGCCCCTCCCCCAAAAAAAAAAATCACACAGAAACAAAAAGAAAAAAGTCACCCAGATGTAAGTGGGATGCAACATTTTTAATCAGTTTCGCTCTGGGTAACCAGGGAAGGGAGACCTAAGAGGCCAGAAAGAGGGAAGGAAGAGAACAGATGCTAACTTCAGTTGAGGGGGACTACTGGCCTCATCATTCTATGGTCCCTTGCCTTGTCAGTCTTGTGGCTTGGAAAGTAGGATTTGCAGGTGGAAAGGAGAGTGTTATGTAGCCCAGGCTGGCCTCAAACTTGCAATGTAGCCTAGGATGACTTTGAACTCTTAATCCCCCTGTCTCCATCTCCCTATGTTGAGACCACAAGCATGTGCCACCACTCCTGACTTATGAAATAGAATACTGGACATACTCCATGGGTGTCTAAAAGACCTCCACCCAGATGGGTCCACGAACTGGACCTCCAGCCTCTTGATGTGATTCAGCTTCCACAGACATCTGGAAGACCCCAGAACTGGTGCCTTCTCATTCTGACCTGGGGACTGGGTTCTGCAACATTCTATTCACCTTTCAAGTCTTCCCCAATATTCACATCAAGCTTCTTTTGCATTTTGTTTTTGTACAAAGACACAGCTTCCCAGCTCAGTTTGGTGGCACATGCCTGTAACATACAGACAGACACATAAATCATATATACACTACACAAGTAAATCGAATGAACAATCCCTAAACCTACCATGTGAACCTGGCATTGGTTCACTTGAACTGTATAAAATTTCCAAGTGAATTTAGAGGTTTCACTCTGTAGCCCAGGCTGGCCTCAAATTCCCAGCAATCTCCCTGCCTCAGTTTCTTCCATTCAAGGATTACAAACACCTGGTTTAGGGCACCGTGAGTTCTGTCTGACTCAAACATTCTCCAGGTGAATTGCAAGACAGATTTCCTCTGGAGCACATTCTCAGCACCTTTACTGAAGTCTTCGGAAAAGCAGCAGACACAAGCATCACAATCGTGACATCTACTGATTGCTGCTGGGCTATCTCAGGAGAGGAAAGAGCCTCATTCATTGATGGGGGGGCGGGGGTTGGCTGTATAGGGGCTAGGCTCTCCGATGGAGCTGAGGTTGGACTGAACTGGAGGCTGAATTGTCCACAGCCTTTGGAGGGTTGCTACTTCCTGTCCCTTGCTAGGGGCTACTCTCCTGGAATCTAAGCTGGTGGAAGAAGATGGAGCCCAGAGAGGGTGCTTCAGCTGGAAGTGGGAATGGGAAACCTCTTCTACAAGATCTGAAACTTCCAGGCACTCTGATCTTTGTAGTCCAGAGGGTCCATGGGGTTGTAGGTGAATTTCCAGGTGCCTGTGGGGTCTTTGAATTCCAGGCTGTCCACAGGGCTGTAAGTGCTGTAGCTCTGGCCTGACAACGAGGTGGGGGATTGAGCCAGGGATGGCCCCACAGAGGGGCCTGAGAGGGGGCTGAGAGCCGGACCCCCCAGCTGGGGCACCATGGGAGAAAGGTAGGGATCCAGCCCACTGAAATAGGAACTTGGAGATGCATAAGCCGAGGGGGAAGAACAGAAAGCCGAAGCAGGAGCATAGGTCATGGCATAGGGGGCTGAGGTGAGAGAGGGCCCTGAGGCCACTAGCCCAGCTCTCTGGGCCTCAGGCAGAGGAGACTCCGAGGCTGGACTCCAAATGGACACAGTGGCCACTGCCGTGGTAGGTGAGCCTGAAGGGCCAGGCAGAGAAGGGCTGTAGGAATCTGAGATGCCCAAAGGGTCTGTACAAACATCTGTGGAGGGCCGTGGGGATGTGCCCGCCTTCCTCTTAGCAGGACGAGCCTTGGCCTGTCCCCCCGGGGGCGGCTGCTGCTGCTGCTTCTGCTGCTGTCGCTGCTGTCTGCATTTCGCTCTGCGGTTCTTGAACCAGACCTAGAGAGAGAGGGAGGACGACAGTGAATAAAATGTGAAAAGACCCCAGAGTCCTCAGGTGCCAAGGGAAGAAAGGCAAGGCTGGTGGAAACAGTCACACTTCGTCACTCTGCATCCAACAGTGAGGCAGCTCTGCCATGATCTGTGTACCCATCCAATCAGCAAGTACACATGCACACAGCAACCTACATGCACTGATCACACATGTCTCGTGCATGCAGGCAACCATACACATGCACATGTATCAGTCTGCAGGCATCATCTACCCACTTGATTGATCACACATGCATGCATGCAATCATGCATTATCCTCACATTATATGCATGCAGTCATACACATACCCACATACACACCTACATGTACTCAGCCACCTACCTGATCACAGGAAGATGTACGCAGTCATGTATTATCCCCACCTATATATCATTCACATATGCACACATTGTATTAACATGTTCTTGCTCATGAATATGTACATGTGTTATACTCACATATCATACATGCACTATATCATGTTTGCATATACTCATCAGCCCATCCCATAGTATATACATGCATGTAGTTTTACACATAGATACAGTAATACCAGGGCTAGGGATGTAGCTCTGTGGTAGAGCATTTGCCTGGCACACACAAGGCTCTGGGTTCAATCTCCCACACTGCAGAACAAACAAACACACACACACACACACACACACACACACACACACACTTCTCTCACCCACTAATCCTCTCAGTCACCTGCCCTACTGCTTAAAGGAGTCATCAGAGGGGTTAATATTCTTCCACTGTGAGGAATATTAATGTTACAGTAAATGAGTAAACCACACATTTCAGCGGAGGCTCGCTATGTAGCCCAGATGGGCACTCCTCCTGCCTCTGCCCCCTCCATGCTGAGACTGCAGGGATGGGCCACCAGCATGCTTAGCACAGTAGTCTAGAGCTGGCAGTGTGAGGAAGATGCTGCTAAAGAGGGAAGCAGCAGCACTGGGGTTTCAGGTTGGAATTAAAAGTGCTATGATCCGTGTGGCTGTCCTTGGTTTCTATGGTGACTTGATTGATCCACCGGTTGGTAAATAAGCATGGCGACCGGACAAGTCCCATGGAGCTAAGCTTAACAAGACAGGCCTGTTGTAATCCTGCTCTTCAGGAGGCTGACACAAGAAGATCTGAAGCTAAAGGTCTGCGGGGCGGTAGAGTGAGTTCAAGGTCAGCCTGGGTAACTTGTGAGACTGTCTCACAATGCCAATGCTGCAATGGACAGCCCTACACCCATGTGTATATGGGCAGCACAAACCAATCCAGTGGGTTATAAAGAGGAGGAGGATGGAGAGGAGGAGGAGGAGAAAAAAAAGACATGAAGTTGAGCAGGAAAGGGAGGGGGAGTGCTGGAGGGGGAAGAGAGGGTGGATATGATCTCAATACATTGTATCCATGCATGAAGTTACCAAATATATTTTTATTACTTACTTAATTTTTTGAAATTATAATTACATCATTTCCACGTCCTTCTTCCAAATCAAAGAATAACTAAAAAATAATAAGATAACAAAACAGGGTAGAGAAATGGCTCGGTAGTTAAGAGCCCAGATTGCTCTTGCAGAGGACCTGGGTTTAGTTCCCAGCACCCACATTGCAGGCCACGGCAGTGGCCACTGTATCCATTTGGAGTCCAGCCTCGGAGTCTCCTCTGCCTGAAGCCCAGCAAGCTGGGCTAGTGGCCTCAGGGCCCTGTAACTCCCTATAACTCCAGCTCTAGGGGATTTGATGCCCTCTTCTGGCCTCCCCAGGTGCTGCACACATGTGCACATACACACATGCACATACATACATACATGCACGCATGCACACACACACACACACACACACACACACACGCACGCACGCACGCACGCACGCACACACACACATGCACGCACGCACGCGAGTAGAATTAAAAATAAATCTCTAGCCTGGTACAGTGGCACAACACCTTTAATCTCAGCACTTGGGAATCAGAGGCAGGTGGATCGATGGTGAGTTCAAAGCCAGCCTGCTCTACATAGTAAGACCTTGTCTCAAAAATAGTTTTAGCCAGGAGGTGGTAGGGCATGCCTTTAATCCCAGTACTCAGGAGACAGGGGCAGGAGGATCTCTGAGTTACAGGCCAGCCTGGTCTACAGAGTGAGATCCAGGACAGCCAGGGCTGTTACACAGAGAAGCCCTGTCTTGGAAAACAAAAATAACTAGTTTTAAGATCAAAAATAAATAAAAAGGGGGCTGGTGATATATTTCAATGGTGGATCAACTGTGCAAGTGTGAGACCCTGAAAATCAATCCTCATTTCTGAAAATACGGGAAACAGTGCAAAGGGAAGTAGAACACTTGGAGGACAGTGTGGTGAGAAGGCATCAAATAACAGGGAAGTTGGCCGGGCGGTGGTGGCGCACGCCTTAATCTCAGCACCCAGGAGGCAGAGCCAGGCGGATCTCTGAGTTCGAGGCCAGCCTGGTCTACAGAGTGAGTTCCAGGATGGCCAGGACTACACAGAGAAACCTTATCTTGAACAGAGGAGGAGGAGGAGGAGGAGGAGGAGGAGGAGGAGGAGGAGGAGGAGGAGGAGGAGGAGGAGGAGGAGGAGGAGGAGGAGGAGGAGGAGGAGTTAAGAGTTATTAAGTGACATAAGGGAAGTGAGGGGCGTTTAGGCTACTGCTTCATAATTATGGCTATTTCCCCGTGGCCTGTCTTTCCTCCACTCTGGATCCGATAACGACACACAGAAGATCACAGTAAGGGTCAGGAGGGGTCCAAGGAGCAGAACATCCTACCTGGACCCTGGACTCAGGCAGGTTGATCTTGAGAGCCACCTCCTCGCGTGCATACACATCCGGGTACTGGGTTTTGGAGAACAGGGCCTCCAGCTCCTCCAGCTGGCTCCTCGTGAATGTGGTTCGCTCCCGCCGCTGCTTCCTGGGGGCGCCTGCATACGGACGATGAAAGAACCCTCGGGTTAGCTAGGTCTGCCGGCTGGAGGCCCTGAGGTCCAGTGGGACGACTGCCCAGAAGTCCTTTCTGTACATTCGTCCGCCTAAGCAAGGGGCTGTATTTATTCCCCGGCCTTGTAGCATGGGCTCAGTTCCCAGAGGAACTGGAGATGCCTTCCGGTCACGTGTCCACTGGAGGGACCTGCTTTTAGCCCTGCAAGGATTTGCCCCTGGTTTTGTGTTTTATTCTCATTTTTCTCCCCCACCCACCTCACCCTACCTCACCCCACCCTCCCCTCCCCACCCACCCACACCCCCCACACCCCGCCTTCCTATTTCTTCTCCCCTTCTCTTTCATTATAGCAGGGTTTCACTATGCAGCCCAGGCTGGCCCTGAAATCCTTGATCCTCCTACCTCTATCTCCCAAATAGCTGGGATTACAGGCAGGAGCCCCTGCATCAGACTCCCCTACTGGACCTCTTTATGCACAAAGACACATTCATTTGAAGCATGATGTTGCTAACGACCAAGCACTTCGGCCCATAAGAGTGATGTCTCTATGGTTCAACTTAATGTAAAAGAAAAAAAGAAAGTGGGCTGGCAAGATGGCGCAGAACATAAAGGCAATTGTGGACAAGCCTGACGACCTGAGTTCAGTCCCCCACATAGTAGAAGGGAAAAAAACAACTCCCAAAAGTCATTCTGAATTTATAAAGAAGCCTGATCTACATAGTGAGTTTCAGGCCAGCCATGGCTACATAATAAAAACCTGTCTCAAAAAAAAAAAAAAGAAAAGAAAAGAAAAGAAAAGAAGGAAGGAAGGAAGACAGAAAGAGAGAGAGAAAATAAAAAGAAGAAAACTGTTAAATAATAAGTATGAGAATAGAGCATGATGGTTCAGGACTACAATCCCAGCCCTCTAGAGACTGAACCAGGAGACTGGGGGTGTGGCTCAGTGGTAGAGCCCCTGCCTAGAATCCCCCAGTGAGGGGCTGGGGTGTGGCTCAGTGGTAGAGCCCCTGCCTAGAATCCCCCAGTGAGGGGCTGGGGTGTGGCTCAGTGGTAGAGCCCCTGCCTAGAATCCCCCAGTGAGGGGCTGGGGTGTGGCTCAGTGGTAGAGCCCCTGCCTAGAATCCCCCAGTGAGGGGCTGGGGTGTGGCTCAGTGGTAGAAGCTTCTGCCTAGAATCCCACCCCACCCCACCCCACCCCCACCTCCCTGTGAGGGTGGTGCATGGCTCCTCAAGGCTTTGGATTCCAGCCCAACAACCTCTAATCCAAAAAGAGAAAAATAAAAAGAGACAGCGAGAAAGAAGAGGTGGTACCATGGACATTGGAGTGCTAACTTCTTTTAGAAATAAAGCTTTACAGACAGATGGAAATCCCTACTGATTCTGTTTCCAGACCACTGCCCTTCCAATGCCATGACTATATACTCTCCTGAATCCCTGGGGGACATGTAAAAGTCCCTTGGATGCCGGGCAGTGGTGGTGCACACCTTTAATCCCAGCACTTGGGAGGCAAAGACAGGTGGATCTCTGTGAGTTCGAGGCCAGCCTGGTCTACAGAGTCAGTTCCAGATCAGGCTCCAAAGCTACACAGAGAAACCCTGTCTTGAGAGAGAAGAAAAAAAGAAGTCCCTTGGATGGCAAATTCCTTTGCAGATGAACATAGAGCTGGTACATGGTGCTACTGCCTCCTCCAACCCACAAATGCTTTTCTCCTGAGGGCAAGGAACCTCAGATCTTCCTAAAAGACAAGATGGGGATAGGAAGGAGGAACACACTTACTTGAGTATGGGACAGCCTGATGCATCAGGTCCACACTGGGGCCACTCAGAGCCAAGGCATTGACCGAATAGTGAGGCCCCGGGTTCATATACGCCATCATGATCTTCAGTGACTGGGGCCCAGATGAGGGCACCTGTAAGAGAAGAGGTTCTCCAACAGTCCACCCTGTACACCACCTGGGCACTGACAAGCTAATACTCACCTCCTGCTTCTGGGGCTCTTCTTTGGGAACCAGTTTTGTCCATTAACCTATCTCTATCTATCTATCTATCTATCTATCTATCTATCTATCTATCTATCTATCTATCATCTATCTATTATCTGTCTGTCTATCTCTAGCTAGCTAGCTTTTGTTTTTAGAATCCAAGTGATGTGGCACATTCATTTAATTCATTAAACACTCACAATGGAGAGACAGAGGCAGGTAGATCTCTGTGAGTTCAAGGCTAGCCTGGTCTACATAATGTGTTTCAGGGCCTCACAATATAGCTTTAGCTGGCGTGGAACTCACTCGGTAGACCAGGCTGGCCTCAAACTCAGATCCACCTGCCTCTGCCTCCTGAGTGCTGGGATTAAAGGCATGTGCCACCATCACCCAGCTCTGGAACTCAATTTGTAGACCAGGCCACAATACCCAACTCAAAAGAAAATAGTTTTTTGTTTTGTTTTGTTTTGTTTTGTTTTATGCAACAGGGTCTCATGTAGCCCATGCTAACACTAAACTAATCAAAACTTTTGGTATTTCTAACCATCCTGTTTCTACCTCACAAGTGCTGGGACCATACACATTAGCCAACACTCCAAGTGTGGGGTGAGTGTGTGTGTGTGTATAGAGGTGGAGGGGAGGCCAAAATTCAACCCCAAGATTGTTCATCAGGCCACCTCATATTTTCATTTTATTTTATTTTATTTTATTTTATTTTTGAAAGAAGGTCTTATATAGCTCAGATTGGCCTCAAATTTACTAGGCAGCTGAGAATGACCTTGAACTCCTGATCTTTTTATCTCCACCTCCAAAGTGCTAAAATCACAGGTCATCATCACCACACCTGGATTATCTGGTGCTGAGCACTGAACCCAGGTCTTCACGCATGCTAGACATGCACTCTAACTAATGAGCTACATCCCCTGAAGTGTGATCCTAATTAGTCTTATCAATAAAAACCAGGAGTCAGATATCAGGGTGAAAGCTGAAAGATCAAAGAAGCAAAGCAGCCATGGTGGCTTCTAACCTCTCCAATCCTCAGACGGATACAGTCCGAGGTCCTGTCTCCACCCGCCTTATACTCCTGTCTCTGCCTCCCGAGTGCTGAGATTAAAGGTGTGAGCCTCCCAAGGGCTGGAATTAAAGGTATGTTCCACCACTGTCTGGCCTCTATGGTTAACTCATGGCTAGCTCCACCCTCTGATCTCTAGGTAAGTTTTATTGTCAGAAACACAAACAAAATATCACACAATAACCCCAGTTCCCACCTTGATTTTTGAGATCAGGTTTCTCATGGTTTGGAAGTCACCACATAGGCTACAGTGGCTGGCCAGCAAGCCTCAGGGATCTGTCTGTCTCTGTCTCACCAGTATTGGGATTATAAACAGGACACCATGCCTTTTTTTCCCCCCCCTTGAGGCAGGGTTTCTCTGTGTAGTCCTGGCTATCCTGGATCTCCCTCTGTAGACCAGACTAGCCTTGAACTCACAGAGATTCACCTTCCTCTGCCTCCCAAGTGCTGGGATTAAAGGTGTGCACCACCACCTCCTGGCCCATGACCATTTTTTTTTTTAACCTGGCTTCTGGAGACTAAATTCAGGTCCTCATACTTGCACAGCCAGCAGTTTGCTAAATAAGATATCTCCTGGATCCACCCTCAGTGAGACAAGAAACCAGACTGGCCTCAAACTCATAGCAATGCTCCTGCCTCAGCATGCTGGGGTAACTGTCAAAGTCACACTTTGATACTAAGTGTACATGTTACATATTCTCCTGTATGTCCAAATTATAGATAATGATGGGTTACATAAAATGTTTGTTATGTATGTATTTATTATTTAATATAAAGTTTATGGACATATTTACTATATATAATGTGTATATTCCAAGGATAAAAGCCAGGACTGTCAACATGCACATTATGCCACTGTTTGTCTTTAAACATGGCACTAATTTTAAACACATAATACATAGAGACTGGAGAGATGGCTCTGCAGTTAAGAGCACTGGCTGCTCTGGCAGAGGACTGGGTTCCATTCCCAGCCCCTACATGGTAAATCACATCTAACTCCCTCCTCTGACCTCCGTGGGCATTGTGTGTGCATGCTGCACATGGTACACTAAAGCACACACAGAAGGAGGGGCAGGAGAAGAAGAGAGAGGAGGAGCTGGGGTTGGTATGTAAAATGAAAAAAAAAATTTAAATAAAAAAATAAAGGGAAAAATGAATTCAAAAATGGAAGAAAAAGAGAGAGATTGAGAAAACGCTGGAGCCACACACCTTTAATCCTAGCACTCAAGAGGCGGATCTCTGTGAGTTTGAGGTCAGACTGATCTACATAGTGAATTCTGGGACAGTCAGGGCTATGTAGAGAGAACCCCATCTCTAAGAAGGAGGAGGAGAGGAGGGGAAGGAAAGTAGGAGAGGGGATGGAAGAGAAGGGAAGAGAAGAGAAGGGAAGGGAAAGGAAAGGGGCTGGAAAGATGGCTAAACAGTTAAGAGCATTCATTGTTCTTCCAAAGGACCCAGGTTCAGCTCCGGCCCCAGCATTGTGTGTTCCACCTGTAACTTCAGCTCCAGAGTATTCTATGCCCCTGGCCTCCAAAGGCACCTGCATTCATATGCACATACCCACAAAGCACACACACATACACATAATTTTTTAGAAATGAAAATATATTCTAGCCAGGTGGTGGTGGCGGCGGTGCACGACTTTAATCCCAGCACTTGGGAGGCAGAGGCTGGTGGATCTTGAAAAACCAGAAAAAGAAAAAGAAAGAAAGAAAAGAAAATATATTCTAAAAAAGCAGGGCAGGGGCGGGAGGGAGGGAATGCAGATTCTGGAAGGTGCCTCAGGTTAAGAGCTCTTATTGCTCTTCCAGAGAACCCAAATTCAGTTCCAAGCACTTATATCAGAGCGCTCACAACTGCCTGTACTCTAGCTCCAAGGGAGCCAATGCCTTCCTCTGGCCTCTGTGGACACCCTCACTCAACTGCTCATATACACAAATAACATTTTTTCATCTTTTTTTTAAAGATTTATTTACTTATTATGTATACAGGAGAGGGTACCAGATCTCATTACAGATGGCACCATATGGATGCTGGGAATTGAACTCAGGACCTCTGGAAGAGCAGTCAGTGCTCTTAACCTCTGAGCCATCTCTCCAGCCCCCATTTTTTCATCTTAATAATAATAATAATGTATGCTAGTACGTGGGCTGAAAAGGTGGTTCAGTGGTTAAGAACACTTGTCACACCACACAATCGTGAGGACCTAAGTTCAGATCCAGCACCCGAGTTTAAAAGCTCAGCTTTCGCCGGGCGGTGGTGGCGCACGCCTTTAATCCTAGCACTTGGGAGGCAGAGCCAGGCGGATCTCTGTGAGTTCGAGGCCAGCCTGGGCTACCAAGTGAGCTCCAGGAAAGGCGCAAAGCTACACAGAGAAACCCTGTCTCGAAAAACCAAAAAAAAAAAAAAAAAAAAGCTCAGCTTTCTGGATGTAGTAATATGTGACTTAAATCCCAGCACTTGGGCTGGAGAGATGGCTCAGCGGTTAAGAGCACTGGCTGTTCTTCCAGAGGTCCTGAGTTCGATTCCTAGCCACCCACAGGGTGGCTCACAACCATCTGTGATGGGATCTGATTCCTTCTTTGGGTGTGCATGAAAACAGAGCACTCATATACATAAAATAAATAAATCTTTTAAAAAAATCCCAGCACTCAGGAAGCAGAGGTTGGTGAATCTCCGAGTTCAAGGACAGCTCCATCTACCAAGGGGGTTCCAGGACAGCCACAGCTACAGAGAAGAGGGGAGGGGCTCACAAACTCCTCTAACACTAAGGCTGTGAGAGGCAGACACAAGAGGATCACCAGGGCTTGCTGACTACCAGCCCAGATCCAGGCTCAGTGAGAGACCCCGTCTCAATAATGTGGACAGTGACAGAGAAGGACACAAAATAGAGCCAGTATCTAGATCATGATGGGGAAACCTACAGAGACAACCAAACCAAGCTAGTGGGAACTCATGAACTTTAGACCAACAGCTGTGGAGCCTGTGTGGGACTGGATGAGGCCCTCTGCATAAGCGGGAAAGTTGTGTAGCCTGATCTGCTTAAGGGGCCCCCTGGCTGTAGGATCAGGATCCATTCCGGGTGCGTGAGCTGACTTTTTGGAGCCCACTACCTTTGGTGGGACACCTGGAACAGCCTTGATGCAGGGGGAGGGGCTTGGACCTGCCCCTACAGAACATACCAGGTGTGGGGAAGGCTGGAGAGGCAGGAGGAGGGGAGAGAGGAGGAATCTGTGGTTGGTAAGTAAAATGAATAAAAAAGTTCCTTAATAAAAAAAAAGAATTAAAAAAATAAATATTTCCCCTTTTATTGATAAATAAATAAGTGAGGCCAGTGAGATGGCTTGGTGAGTAAAGGCACCTGTTGGCGAGCCAGACAGCCCGAGTTGGTCTCCCAGTACCCACATGGTAGAGCAGTGTTCTCCACCTTCCTAATGCTTCGGCCCTCTGACACAGTTCCTCACGTTGTGGTGACCCCCAACCATAACGAACTGTAGTTTTGCTACTCTTTGAATCATAATGTAAATATCTGATATGCAAGACAGCAGATATGTGACCCCTGTGAAAGGGTCTTTCCATACCCCCCCCCCAAGGGGGTCACGCTCCACAGGTTGAGAACTGCTTTGTAGGAGAGACCTGACCTCGGACCTCTAGCCGGAACCACCCTGCTAACACACTGCTGGACCCTCCTCTCTCTCTATCTAGATGTGGAGGCTTACCCACATCTGTTGTCCCAGCATCCAAGAAGCTGAGGCAGGAGGATTGACTCAAACTTGTGGCCAACCTGGGATTCATTTCAGACCCTGTCTCAGAAACAACAGCAGGAGGCCGGGGGTGTGGGTCAGCCGGCACAGAGCTTGCCTCCGATGTACAAAGCCTTGGGTTCGACCCCCAGCAGCGAATACTCTGGACACAGTGGCGCACACCTGTAATTCCAGAGCTCAGAAGATGGAGGCTGGAGAGTGAAGGACACTCTAGGCTACTTATCATGTTGGAGGCCACCCTGGGATACATGAGAGCCTGTCTCAAAGGTGAGGGGGTGCTGAAGAAATGGCTAAGTCGATAAAAGTGCTTAGGGCAAAGCACGAGGGGCTGAGTTCACATTCACAGGAACCGTGTCAAAAGCCAGCAGCCACGGCTGCATGTGCCTGTAACTATAGCATCAGAAAGGGCGGAGACGACAGCGGAGACAGAGACAGGTGAACCCCAGGAGCTGGCTACACAGACAGCTGGTCAAAATGTCCAACTTCCAGCACAGTAAGAAACCTTGTCCAAAAAAAAACACCGGCGGCGCCAGCGGCGGCGGCGGCAGCAGTGTTGCACGCCTTTAATCCCAGCACTCGGGAGGCAGAGCCAGGCGGATCTTTGTGAGTTCGAGGCCAGCCTGGTCTACAGAGCGAGATCCAGGAAAGGTGCAAAGCTACACAGAGAAACCCTGTCTTGAAAAACTAAAGAAAGAAAGAAAGAAAGAAAGAAAGAAAGAAAGAAAGAAAGAAAGAAAGAAAGAAAGAAAGAAAGAAAGAAAGAAAGAAAGAAAGAAAGAAAGAAAAAGAAAAAGAAAAAAAGAAACCTTGTCTCAAGGTAACAAGACAGAGCTCAAAGGTGGAAAATATTGATGTCACCCTCTGGCCTCCACACATGAAGACACATTCAAATATATACTTATGTGCATACATCACACACACACACACACACACACACACACACACACACACACACACTCCAGAAGAATCCCAGCACTCTCGAGGTAGAAGGATCCAAAGTTCAAGGTCATCCTCAGCTATATAGCATATCCAAGGCCAGCCTGGGCCACAAAAGACTTTTTAAAATAAATAAATAAAAATAGCCAGGTGTGGTAGCTCACACCTTTAATCTCAGAACTCAGGAGGCAGAGGCAGGTGGATCTCTGTGAGTTTGAGGCCAGCCTGGGCTACAGAGCGAGTTCCAGGACAGCCAGGGCTACACAGATACAAACCCCTGTCTCAGAAAACCAAACCAATAAATAAATAAATAGAAAAATGAAAAGTTGCCAAATATTGCACTATTAGCTGAATTTTACTGTTTCTGGGAATTCTTTGTTGCTCTCTTTTTGTTTAATGTCATATGGGTGTATTTCCTGTCTGCAAGTCTATGCACCATATGCCTGTGTGAGCAGAAGCCAGAAGTGGGTGCTGGGTGCCCTGGAACTTGAATTACAGACAGTTGTGAGCCATCATGTGGATGCTGGGAATTGAACCCCAGTCCTCTGGAAGAGTAGCCAGTATTCTTCACCACTGAACCATCCAGCCCCCTACTTTTTATTTTTTTAAGATAGGGTCTCTGTAAGACATAGTCTATGTATCCCTGGCTAACCTAGAACTCACTTTTTAGACCAAGCTGGCCTCAAATTGACAGAGATCTGCCTGCCTCTAACTCTTGAGCACTAAGATTAAAGACATCCACTACTATGCCCTGCTACATGTCTCTATAATTTCTTGGAATGACCACAGCCCCTAGAAAAGCTGCTGCAGCCATCAAGGCAAAACACATTGCTAATATTGGTCTTTTCTTTCAAAAATAAATATAAATAAATATAAAAATATAGACATCTATAACTTGAGTTCTCAAGAAAAATTAGCCATGCTCTCCACTTCAAAGAAAGAATTTCAGTTTACTGTACTGAGCTGGCATTGAACAGAAATTAACAGCCACATGTGAGCAAAAAACCTCAAGGAACATGCTAATGCTTACCTTTTGACTGAGTTACAGCCCCACCCATGTTTTCACCAATAGGCAACCTAATAGGACAGGCATCCATCTAGTCAACAGTAAAATCACAACCCAGTGCCAAGCAGTGGGAAGAAACTAGGGTTCTCCAGGGATAGATGATCTGTGCACTGATAGATGCACAGATGGAAAGGAAATTCTGGGCCACAAGACGGCTCACCACGAAGGTGCTTGCCCCCAAGCCTAAAAACCTGAGTTTGAGCCAGGCAGTGGTGGTGCATGCCCTTAATCCCAGGAGGCAGAGGCAGGTGGATCTCTGAGCTCAAAGCCAGCCTGGTCTACAAAGTGAGTTCCAGGACAGCCAGGGCTACACAAAGAAACCTTTTCTTGAAAAATGAAAACTGCATTTTTTGGTAAGCCTATTTTTACTTTGGAAAATATTTATGAATAAATAGTTTTATATGAAAAAAAGAAAAGAAAAAAGAAAACTGAATTTGATCCCTGGAACCTACATGGTGGAGGGAGAGAACTAACTCCTGCAAATTGTCCGCAGGGGAGTCAGGAGACACAAGTACAGAGAGAGAGAGAGAGAGAGAGAGAGAGAGAGAGAGAGAGAGAGAGAGAGAGAGAGAGAATATATGTGTAAGTGCTTTAAAAACAGAGAAGTGGCTGGGGGGAAGGGGAGGGGGGCAGGAAGGAAGAGAACAAGGGAATCTGTGGCTATTATGTAGAACTGAATAGTATTATAAAATAAATAAAAAAATATATATGATAAGCCAAAAAAAAACAGAGAAAAATTCTAAAGACTTAAAGAAAATACAAATGGGTGTAGTAGTGCACAAAGATCAGGAATTCGAGACCAGCCTCAGTTAGACAACAAGTTCAAAGCCACCCTCCACTCTCAAAATAAAATACAGGTGGAGGGGGAGGGGGAGGGGGGAGACAGTTCACTGGGTACAGTGTGTCCTGTGCTTACATTAGGATCTGAATTCAGCTCTCCGGCACCCAGAGATCTGTACATGTGACCCCAGTGTTGGGGGCCAGAGACAAGCATACCCAGAGGGCTCCCTGGCGGACTAGCCTCGGCTCAACAGGGAAGTCCTCATTCACTGAGAGACCTAGAGTGGGCTGGGTGTGGTGGTGAACATCTTTACTCCCAGCACTTGGGTGGCAGGGGCAGGAGGATTCCTTAAGATCGAGGCCAGCCTGGGCTACACAGAGAGTACCATGAAAAAAGCAGCAAGTGGAGAGTGTTAAGGAAGACACCCAACGTGTCCGTCTCTGGGTTCCACGGTCACTCTCTCGCATACATTGCACACACACTTTGCACACATACACACACACACACACACACATCACACATTAGGGATGTGTGCTAAGATGGGACATTCTATCTCTGAACGTCCTCAGAGTATGAAATCCATTCGCCCTAAAGCCACTCCAGGATTATTGTCCCCAACTATAACCTCACTCCCTTCTACTGTGGTCCTGACTATCCTGCTCCCCCCACGTGACTGTTGGAATCTCTACCCTGCGTTAATTGTTCAGAAAACATCACAGATCCATCTTCAGTCAAACTACACCATGCTCCGAAAACATAACTGAGACTAAAATGCCCTTCTTTCTTCTCTCTCTCTCTCTCTGTGTCTCTGTCTCTCTCTCTGTCTCTCTCTGTGTCTCTCTCTCTGTGTCTCTCTGTGTCTCTGTCTCTCTGTCTCTATCTCTCTCTCTGTGTCTCTCTGTCTCTCTCTGTGTCTCTCTCTCTGTCTCTGTCTCTCTCTGTCTCTCTGTCTCTCTCTGTCTCTCTCTGTCTCTATCTCTCTCTCTGTCTCTATCTCTCTCTGTGTGTCTCTGTCTGTCTGTCTGTCTGTCTCTCTCTCTCTCTCTCCCTTCCCCCTCTCTCTTCCTTGGTCCGCTCAGCCTCTCCAGCAAAGACTCACCTTTGGAAAGAAGAAATGGGGACTCTCCTGGTGGCCCAGGTCCTGGAGGGTGTCATCAGACAACAGAGACTGGGAAAGAGTTCCCCTCGTATGGGGCGACTTTAAGCCTAAACGGAGAGTGATGTCATCTACTGTGGCCTGGATCTCGAAGGGTAATCCCAGCCAAGATGGGGGACTGACTGGGCAACAGGAGGTGACATTGGCTGGGGGAAGGGCACCGTCTGCTTAATCCCACCCGCCACCACCCCCACAGTGACATCCTGGCAATTAGGGTTGATGAGGAAGGGAGGGAGGGAAGGGCCCAATTCCTGCCTGCAACCAGGAGCCGCCACTCCTCAGGGAAGTCTTTCCTTAGGTCTGACTAGTGTCCCTCCAGCTTCAGCTACTCTCTGGAAAGAAATGTCTCCAAGCTGGGTGGTGGTGGTGGTGGTGGTGGCGGCGGCAGTACATGCCTTTAAGGTGGAGGCAGGTGGATCGCAGTGAGTTTGAGGTCAGCCTGGTCTACAAAGTGAGTTCCAGGACAGCCAGGACTGTTACACAGAAAAGACATTTTGATTTGTCTCAAAAAAAAAAAAAAAAAAAAAAAAAAGATGTCTTCAAAAACACAGAGATGAGCAGATGAGCGTACAGTGCTCCTGGGAGACTGAGAAATGAGAGGCACAGGGAATTCAGGATAATTCTCTGTAGCCCAGGCTAGCTTTGAACTTGTAAGTCCCCTGTCTCGGCTGGGATAGCTGGGATGACACACTGGTTCAAATGCGTTGTTCCTCGTGGTTCTCCTTTTTCCTGCCCCCCCCCCTTCTCTCTCCCGTCTTGGTCTCATTAGACGGAAAGTTCCTTCCTCTTCCTTCTCTTTGTTTTGGGTCTCCTGTGACTCAGTTTCTTCTCCTTTTGGACCTCAGGCTCTGCAATTCTCCTTATCAGACTGATTTCCCTCCATTCTCTCTCTCTCTCTCTCTCTCTCTCTCTCTCTCTCTCTCTCTCTCTCTCTCTCTCCATAACTGTCTTCTCTATTGTCTCCAATCTCTGTCTTAATCTGTCTGTCTCTGTCTCTATATCTAAATCACTACTTCTAGGTCCCTCTCTGGGTCCCTCCATGTCTTTGTCTGTGTCTCTACATCTGTCTGTCTCTCTGTCAGACTCTAAGTCTCTCATCGCTATGTCTCTGGCTGTCTCTGTGTCTCTCTGTCTTTTTCTCCCTGTCTCTGTTTCTCTCGGTCTTTTTGTCTCTCACTGTCTCTGTATATCTCTGACTCTGCCTCTCTCTGTCTGTTTTGTTTAGACTTGTTTATTTATTTTTATTGCACACCTACGGTGTATCGTGTCTGCACACCCTGTTAGTGCACCGTCCCTAAAGAGGCCAGAAGAGGGCATCAGATCACCTGGAACTGGAATGACAGAAGGTTGTAAACCACCATTAGATATTGGGAATAGAACCCGGGTCCTCTGGGAAGGCCCCAGTGCTCTTAACTGCTGAGCCATCTCTCCAGCCCCTCACTGTGCCTCTTTGTGTCTCTGACTCTCCGTCTCCAGTTCCCTTTGTAGGGCAAGTTTGCACCCTCTCTCTCCCTTTTCGTCTCCCACTGTGTCTCTCTCCTTTTTTCTCTGCCTCTCTCTCTCTCTCTCTCTCTCTCTCTCTCTCTCTCTCTCTCTCTCTCTCTCTCTCTCTCTCTCTCTCTCTGGGTTCCTCCCTCATTTTGCTGTCCCCCTGTGCGTCCTCCCAAGCCTGAGTCTGCAGGCCGGTCTCAGAGCCTCTGTTTGCCTCTTATGCTGAAGGTTCCATTGGCGCTGCTGTCCCCCCTACCGCACCCCCACCCCCCAACACACACGCACGCACACACATCCTGCCATCTCTCTCCCCTTAATAGACCCCTCCCTTGATTTTTCTGTGTCCCTCTAGGTAGTAATATCTCCCTGAGCCCCCCGTCCCCACTCAAATCTGTTCTACTTCTCTGAACACCCGGCCACGCACTCATCTTTTTCCGTAATCCCCGCCTGCCGCTGGGTCACTGCTTGTCACGAGGGGCCCTCCCCCCTCCTCCCCCAGACCCCTGCTAGGGGAGATTAGGGCTTCTGGGCCAGAAGGGGAATCAGAGCAGATCTCATTAGCAGAGTGACACAGAGGAGGAGGTGTATGACGCTCAGAACCCTGTCAGCGGGCCCCACCCTTGCTGGGGCTCAACCCAGGAGGAAGGCTGGCCGTGCAGACAAGGGGAGGAAAAGTCTGTATGGAAAGCATGTGTGATGAGTGCGTTTGCTGGTTTCATTCGGTTTTTTGGTTGCTTGCTTGCTTGCTTTTTTTGTTGTTTTGGGGAAAATGAAAAGAAGACCGGGACTAAAAGGCCTGGCCTAAACAAGACCCTAGGTTTCAAGCTCTACATTGTTGAAAATAAAAAGTGTTTAAAGCAGTGGTGGGGCATGCATTTAATCTCAGCATAGAGGCAGACAGATCTCTGCGGGTTCGAGGCCAGCCTAGAATACAGAGTGAGTTTCAGGACAGCCAGAGATACACAGTAAAACCCTGTTTAGAAAAATCAGAGAGAGAGAGAGAGAGAGAGAGAGAGAGAGAGAGAGAGAGAGAGAGAGAGAGATTCCCTAACTTGGCTTCACCTCCAGGGTCATCTCAGCGCTGGATGCCTCTACCCAATTTATTGAAATGTGTCCCCTCTCTATAGGGGCTGTCTCCTCATACAGAATTATGAACTCATGACATGTCGCCTGTGTTTCCGTTAACTACACTATTTGTTCGTTTATTTGAGGAAACTGTGGTGCTCACATGGAAGTCAAAAGACAACCCACCGAAGTCAATTCTGTTCTTCCACCATGGGGGCTCTGGGGATGGAACGCAGGTGGCCAAGCTTGGTGGCAAGCACCTTTACCTGCTGAGCCACCTCACTGGCCCTGGTAAGTCAATGGGACACTGCTGGAGGTTTAGAGAGGAAGACTGGGGCAGGCTGGAGCAGGTGAGGAAGCCCTCCCTGGTGGCCCTGGAGGCTCCCGTGGTGAGACCGGGAAGCCAGCGGAGGAGCAGGTGGCTGCAGAGAGAACTCCTGCCTAGACGTTCTTGGCCTTGCCCCACCCAGGGGCAAACCTCCACAGACAGCCCCAGGACCTCGGAGATTTCTGGAAACACATTCTTTTGGCCTGGTTGGTTAGGTAGGGGTTTTTTGTTGCTGTTTCATTGTCCTGGGAATCAAGCCTCTAAGCCACGCCCCCTTTCTGTTTGTGTGTGGTTTGTTGAGACAAGTCTGGCTTAGGTAGCCCTGGCTCACCTAAATGTGCCTGTGTAGATCAGGCTAGCCTTGAGTTTACAGAGATCTACCTGCCTCTGCCTCTCCAGTACTGGGATTAAGGTATGTGCCCACCATATCGGGCAAGGAATTACCCCCCCCACCCCCGCTTTGATTGAAAATAGGTTTCGGAGCTGGAGAGATGGCTCAGCAGTTAAGTGCGCTGACTGCTCTTTCAGAGGACCTGAGTTCAATTCCCAGCACCCACATGGCGGCTCACAACTGTCTGTAACTCCAGTTCCAAGGTGGCCTGACACCAATGCACATAAAATAAAAGTTAAATTAAGAAAAATTGAAAATTGTTTTTTTTTTCTCTCGTAATATATCCTAATTACAGTTTCTCCTCACTCTATCCCTCCCAGTTCCACAACACCTCCCCTCCCATCTGGATCCACTCCCTTTCTGTCTCTCATTAGAAAACAAGCAGGTGGGCCTGGAGAGATGGCTCAGCAGTTAAGAACACCAGGGTTCAATTCCCACCACCCTCGTGGCAGCTCACAATTGTCTGTAACTCAAGTTCCAGTGGACCCGACTCCCTCACACAGACGTACACGTAGGTGGAATACCAACACACATAAAAACTACATGATGAAATGATCAAAGGTAGGACAGACAGACTATGTGACGTGGCTCAGTGAATGGTCAGAATTTGGAAGCTCTAAGAGGACAGAAGTTGGCTTGACCCAGATAGAGGAAAACAGACGTAAGCATCATCGGTGACAAAAGGCAAAGGGGCATGTCTTCTACCCGTGGGAAATTGAACAGGAAAAACAAAGCTAGTCAATGAAGCTTTGAAAAAAATATTAAATGAATAAGCCGGGTGGTGGTGGCAGCGCTGCACGCCTTCAATTCCAGCACTGGGGAGGCAGAGGTAGGCAGATCTCTATGAGTTCAAGGCCAGACTGGGATACAGAGGGAATTCCAGAACAGGCACCAAAACCACAGAGAAACCCTGTCTCAAATAAATAAATAAATAAATTTTTAAAAACCTGATTAAAAAAATACAATTCCTAGTGTTGTGGTGACCACCAACCATAAAATTATTAAGAAGAAAGAAAGAAAGAAAGAAAGAAAGAAAGAAAGAAAGAAAGAAAGAAAGAAAGAAAGAAAGAAAACAGGCTTTTAAGGGATAACAATAAAATAAACTATAATAAGACAAAAGTAAACATCAGAATTGGGCAAAACAAAGAGAAAAAAAAGAGCCCAAGAAAAAGTAGAAGAAACAGATGGAATTTGTTCTCACACTCAAGAATCGCATTAAAAATAAATAAATAAACAAGCAGCTGTAACCAATAGGCAGAGGACCTGCTGCAGGCCCATGCAGGCCCATGCAGGCCCATGCAGGCCCATGCAGGCCCATGCAGGCCCTGTGCATGCTGCCTCAGCATCTCTAAGTTCACGTGAGCTCTGATCGTGTTAATTGTCTCATGGTGTCTTCCAGCCCCTCTGGCTCTTACACTCTTTCTGCCACCACATCTGCAGGGCTCCCTGAGCCCTGATGGGAAGGATTACACAGAGACATCCCATTTGGGGGGGCTGAGTGTCCCAAGAACTTTCACCCTCTGCAAAATCCGGCTGTGGGCCTCTGTATTTGTTCCCATCTACTTACTGCAGGAACAAAGCACTAATATGTCAGTGTAGCAGAATGTCATCAGAAGTCTTTGGTTTGTTTGTTTGCTGTTTTGTTTTGTTTTTAGAGACAGGGTTTCTCTGTGTAGCTTTGGAGCCTGTCCTAGATCTCACTCTGTAGCCCAGGCTGGCCTCAAACTCACAGATACTCGCCTGCCTCTGCCTCTGGAGTGCTGGGATTAAAGGCATTCACCACCGCCGCCCAGTAGGAGTCATTCTATTGTCTTTTTTTTTTTTTTTTTTAAAGATTTCTTTATTATGGATAGTGTTCTGTCTGCATATATGCTGCAGGCCTGAAGAGGGCACCAGATCTCAGTACAGATGATTGTGAACTACCATGTGGTTGCTGGGAATTGAACTCAGGACCTCTGGAAGAGCAGTCAGTGCTCTTAACCACTGAGCCATCTCTCCAGCCCCTATTGTCTTTTTTTTTTTTTTTTTTTTTTTTTAACAGCAGTATTTGGTTTTACCCTAGGTTCCCAGGCTATCTTGTCTCAGGCACTTCGCCACCCAAGCAGAGTCGGGTACGGGTTCCATCTAGTGGAGAGAGCCTTGAGTCAAATCAAAATATTTGTTGGTTACCCCAACAAACTTTGTGACACCGTTGCCCTGGCGTATCTTGCAGGCAGGACACCCGTTGTAGATCAAACGGTTTGTGGCTGGATTGGTGTTTTTTTGTTTGTTTGTTTGGTTGGTTGGTTGGTTGGTTGGTTGGTTGGTTGGTTTGGTTTGTTTTGTTTTTGTTTTTGTTTTGGTCGTGTACAGAGGACCTTCCTCTATACCAGAGACGCTAGAACATAGGAGTGAAAGTTCAGTGTAGGCATGGCTCAACATGTCCATGTTCAATGAGTTTGTAGATGATGTCTTCAGCAGTGGGGCCTTACCATCACTTTGTGGACAGCCACGAACGGTCTCAGTAACAGCCTGTGTTGTTTGGAGGATTTCCCTTTAACCAAGAACTCAGTTAGATGCAACCGAGTCCTGGTACTGGAAGCTTCATTGGGTGACAAGAAATGGCCAGTTGGGACTCTGTCTCCCCACATCATTTGGCAATTTCATTTAGATCACCTTCCCATATGTATACATTTTAGGACGCTTCTACTCTGTTAGGTTTCCATACTACCCCTCAAATGGCCCTTAGTTTTAGCTGTCTCTCCCCTTATTTCCCTGTCCCCTTCCCCACTTGATCCTCCCATTCCAGACTTCCACCCCCATCCATCCATAAATATCTATTCTATTCCCCTTTCCTGATGGGATCTATCCCCAGGCCAGTCCTTTACTCCGTACCTAACCTCTGTGGGTCTATGGATTGTAGCTTGGTTATCATTGACTTAACCGCTAATATCCACATATAATCAAATAAATGCCATATTTCTCTTTCTGGGTCTGGGATACCCCACTTAGGATGATTTTTTTTCTAGTTCCATCCATTTACCTGTGAATGTCATGATTTCCTTTTTAATAGCTGAATATTACTCCAGTGTGTAAATATACCACATTCCTTTTTTTTTTTTTTTTTTTTTTTTTTTTTGGTTTTTCGAGACAGGGTTTCTCTGTGTAGCTTTGCGCCTTTCCTGGGACTCACTTGGTAGTCCAGGCTGGCCTCGAACTCACAGAGATACACCTGGCTCTGCCTTTCGAGTGCTGGGATTAAAGGCGTGCGCCACCACCGCCCGGCATACCACATTCCTTTATTCATTCTTTTGTTGAGGAACATCTAGGTTGTTTCAAATTTCTGGCTATTATGACTAAAGCAGCAATGACTATGGTTGAGCAAGTGTCTCTGTAGTAGGATGAGTGTCCTTAGGGTATATGTCCATGAGTGGTATAGCTGGATCTTGAGGTAGATTGATTCTCACCTGCCTGAGGAGCTACCACACTCCTATCAGCAACATATGAGTGTCCCCTTGGCTCCACATCCTCACCAGCATGAGTTGTCACTTGTTTTATTATTACTTTATCTTAGTCATTCTGACGGATGAAATCAGAAGGAATTAGCTGTAGAATGAAAGCTCAGAGTAGTTTTTTGTTTTCTTTTGTTGTTTGTTTTTTTGTTTTGTTTTGGGTTTTTGTTGTTGTTTTGGTTTTTCAAGACAGTGTTTCTCTGTGTAGTTTTGGTGCCTCTGGATCTCGCTCTGTAGACCAGGCTAGCTTCAAACTCACAGAAATCGACCTGGCTCTGCCTCCGGAGTGCTGAGATTAAAGGCGTGTGCCACCACTGCTGCCTGGCTCAAGGTAGTTTTGATTTGCTTTTCCCTGATGGCTAAGAATGTTGAATGTTTCTTTAAGTGTTTCTCAGTCATGTACAGTTCCTCTTTGGAGAATCAGGTTTATATCTGTATCCCATTTTTTAATTGGATTGGTTTTTTTTTTTTAAGATTTATTTATTATGTATACAGCATGTATGACTGCATGCCAGAAGAGGGCGCAAGATCTCATTATAGATGGTTGTGATCCACCATGTGGTTGCTGGGAATTGAACTCAGGACCTCTGGGAGAGCAGTCAGTGCACCTAACTTCTGAGCCATCTCTCCAGCCCATCTTACTTTGCCTTCTATCAGGGGTTCAGTGTATCTGTTTTGTTTGTTTGGTTGATTGGTTGGTTGGTTTTTGGGTTTTTTTTTGTTGTTGTTAAAGGTTTTTTTTTTGTGATATATATTTTTTATTTTACAATATCATTCAGTTCTACATATCAGCCATGGGTTCCCCTATTCTCCCCCCTCCCACGCCCTCCCCTTACCCCAGCCCACCCTCCATTCCCACCTCCTCCAGGACAAGTCCTCCCCGAGGACTGTGATCAACTTGGTAGACTCAGTCCAGGGAGGTCCAGTCCCTTCCTCCCAGACTAAGCCAAGTGTCCCTGCATAAGTTCCAGGTTTCAGACAGCCAACTCATGCAATGAGCACAGGACTTGGTCCCACTGCCTAGATGCCTCCCAAACTGATCAAGCCAATCAACTGTCTCACCTATTCAGAGGGCCTGATCCAGCTGGGAGCCCCTCAGCCTTTGGTTCATAGTTCATGTGTTTCCATTCATTTGGCTATTTTTTTTCAATAATTGAGTAAAACTGAAAATTATTATATGCCACAGTCGTCCTAGGGACCTCCATGCTATATATATAGCCTCTATGGTTCTATGGGTTGTGGTCTGATTGTTCTTTATTTTATATCTAGAATCCACCAATGAGTGAGTACATACCATAACTGTCTTTCTGGGTTTGGGTTACCTCACTCAGGATGATTTTTTCTAGTTCCATCCATTTGCCTGCAAATTTCATGCTTTCATTGTTTTTCTCTGCTGAGTAGTACTCCATTGTGTATATGTACCACATTTTTTTCATCCATTCTTCCGTTGATGGGCATCTAGGTTGTTTCCAGGTTCTGGCTATTACAAATAGTGCTGCTATGAACATAGCTGAGCATGTATCTTTATGGTATAAATCAGCATTCCTTGGGTAGATGCCCAAGAGTGGGATGGCTGGGTCTTGAGGTAGTTCGATTCCTAATTTTCTGAGAAACCGCCATACTGATTTCCACAGTGGTTGTACAAGTTTACATTCCCACCAACAGTGGAGGAGTGTTCCCTTTGCTCCACATCCTCTCCAACATTGGTTGTCATTGGTGTTTTTGATCGTAGCCATTCTAACAGGTGTAAGGTGGTATCTCAGAGTCGTTTTGATTTGCATTTCTCTGATGATTAAGGATGTTGAGCATTTCTTTAAATGTCTTTCAGCCATTTGTAGTTCTTGTTTTGTGAATTCTCTGTTTAGCTCTTTAGCCCATTTTTTAATTGGACTGTTCAGTGCTTTGATGTCTAGTTTCTTGAGTTCTTTATATATTGTGGAGATCAATCCTCTGTCAGATGTGGGGTTGGTGAAGATCTTTTCCCAATCTGTTGGCTGTCTTTTTGTCTTATTGACTGTGTCTTTTGCCCTGCAAAAACTTCTCAGTTTCGAGAGGTCCCATTTATTAATGGCTGTGCTCAGGGTCTGTGCTGTTGGTGTTTTATTTAGGAAATGGTCTCCAGTGCCAATGCGTTCAAGAGTGCTTCCTATTTTCTTTTCTATTAAGTTTAGTGTAACTGGATTTATGTTTAGGTCTTTGATCCACTTGGACTTGAGTTTTGTGCATGGTGACAGATATGGATCTATTTGTAATCTTTTACATATTGACATCCAGTTATGCCAGCACCATTTGTTGAAGATACTTTCTTTGTTCCATTGTATAGTTTTGGCTCCTTTGTCAAAAACCAGGTGTTCATATGTGCATGGATTAATGTCAGGGTCTTCAATTCGATTCCATTGGTCCGTATGTCGGTCCACAAGCTCAGCTTTTAAAGGGAAAAATCACAAGGTTACATCATTTAGGGGTGCTAGTACGGGTACAATTCTGATTGGCTCACTTCTAGGGACTTCTAGAAATTACTTCTAAGGGAGTGGTTACCCACCACCATTCTCATTGGCTGCCCTCAGGTGGAGGCATTTCTGTGGTCAGTTACCCCGGAAGCCAGGGAGAGGACATTCCATAGTCTGGCAGACATTACCTCGTGACTATCTTGTGACTCTGTACTTTTACACTTCCTGGTTTCTGGAATCTGAACTGACTGGTTTCAGTAACTAATGGCCTATTCCTAAAAGGAGAAATCTTAGGCCTTAATTTTAGGGTGAAAGCATTTTGGTCTTATTTCTAAGATGGCTCATTTTGGTCTCACATTTCCCCCTTCTCATGTGCCTAATGGAATCCAATCATGGGTTTTGGACAGTTAGCTCATAAGTGTCCCTAATAATGGCCATGTATAGTTAGCCATCTTGTCTCTATGCCAGGGAGTTTCATTTTGACCCAGCATTTCAGCCTTTTCTGAACAGGGAACATGGGTGATGTATTCTCTTCTGGAACTGCTTCAAGCTGGCATTGGGGTGCCGTTTCAGGGGCCCCCAAAAAGCTAAAAAGCTAGTCAAAGACTGGGCAAGGGAGCATTTATCAGAAGCATATAGCTGCCTGACCCCATAGGGATAGGGAAGAACCATGTTAGCTGGGCTGGTACACGTCAGCTTTTAGCAAGTCTGGAGCTCACAGTCATCTGGAGCAGTGGAGTCAGCAACTGAAACTTGGAGGTGACTGCCAGCCAAGTGGAAATCTGTTGAGACAAAGTTAAACTAGGAACAGAAGTTAAAATTTATTAACTTATTTGGAACCCTTAGGTCCATACCTAAGGGAAAAGCAGTAGTCCCAAGACCAGGAGAGAAGAAAAATACCATCTTTAGGAATATTTATCTGGGGTACTTTTGACCTCTGTGAAGTGGGTCTAGATTTTTATGACTCTTTTGATCCTTTGAGGCCTACTTACAAAAATGACATAAAAGTTTTAGATACATTAGTATTACCAATCTGTACTGAAATCCATATTGTAGACTAAGCAGATAATGGGTATCTTGTAAAACAGCAGAAGTGGACTCATACCTTTGAGTCCCAACTAGCAAAGGCTAAATCCACCACGCAGCTTAATGTGCCATTTGCAGAGGCCTCATTCCCGCCATACTGCAGGTCAAGCACACACACTAGGAACCCACCAGTAACTCAAACCGGCGGCTGCCGCTCATTTGAGAGAGAGAATTAGGAACTGTGGGGCGTTTACCGACGTCACCGTTCCTGGAGAACTTACTGACGCCACCGCTCCGTGTGTTGAGTTCTGAATCCTCTTTACCACCATGCGAGGATTCTTCTCAGATCACACTTTATTGGAGCGCCTCTTGGTTAAGGGACTTTGTCTTTATATTTATTTTTTTTTTTTTTTATAACACCGGCCTTTATCCCTGTTCATTTGTCCTTTTTCTTTAGTCCCTCTTTTTTTTTTTTCTTCCCTTTTTTTCTTTAGCCCTTTTTTTCTTTAGCCCTTTTTTTCTTTAGCCCCACTGCTGCTCATTTGAGAGAGACAATTAGGAAGCTGTTTTTAGCTCCGTTTTAGAATCTTTTCTCAGGTTTTAGGTGGAAACTCTTGCCCTCTCGTTGGGCGCCATTTGTAGCCAGAGTGTTTTTTCTGCCTTGCCCACTGTCAGGACAAATCTCTGCCACCCGCCAGTCCCACAGCTTTTGGGCTAAAAGCTTGTGCATTTTCCTTCTGTCCAGAAAGCCAGGTATAAATTGGACAGAGATTTTTGACCTGATGAGAGGCACTTTTAGGTTTACATTTAGACATATTTAGATGACATCTAAAACAAATCCAAAATGTTGAGCTTGTGACTGAATAGTAAGTAGTCATTGCTCTACCAGCTCATCAGGGCTCCTAAATGTTAAGCTCTGAACCATAGAACAGGAGAGTAATCTGAAACTTATCTCATTTTAGACTCATATCTGAACCTTTATGACTTACTTAAACTTTTATATCTTAGAACATTTTCCTAAAAGTGAGCTAACAAGCTAGCTATAGCCTTGCAGAAGGATCTGGTTGTTGCTGCCATGCTGACAAAGTTAGAGCTAGCCTGGCCATCAGTACTGTCAGAGATCTGAGAAGGATAAACTATATCTGAGTGCAGACCAAGAAGCTTCCAATCCTATAAATTACAGGGACCAAACCCTACCCAGGTCTCCATAGTGTTGGAGGCACCAGTCAGAACAGCATCAACCTTCTTCCGCCATCAGGTCCATAAGGCAGAGTATTTTTCCTGTGGAATAGGGACACGGAAGACTGACCTTGATCAGGCAAAAGGGTGCAATCAATTCCAATGTCCTACTGCTTGTCCACAGTCTGGACTGGGTCCTGGCAGCAGGCATTGCATTAGGGCATCTTGCCCTGTGGTCAGCGTTGTCATATTTCAGGCAGAGACATTGTGGTGCCTCTTACATAATCTTCTTTGGAGACCTTGGGTCACTGCTAGGATCTGGAAGCCTGTCTGATATAGTAAGCTTTTAGATCAACATTTAAATGCCATATTCTGCAGATCTCTGAAGTATGAGGGCTGTCCAGATATATCTGAATAGACAAACTTTGTTTCTAATTACTTGTTTCAAGCTCAACCCTGAAAACATAACAAACTTAGCAAATACAAGGAGGCTAGACAACATTCTTAAGCCTGAAGGTACCTTGGGTAAGGAGAAACATTTTTTAAGCCATTGGTTTTTAACTATAAAAACTGTTCTTAGAAGATTAAGATCTCTCAAATGTCTTCTATAATATCAACAATAAAGTATCTTCTTTTACTTTAAGGGGGAGAAAACATGGCACCATCACAATCTGTATAAAGTAAAACCAAGCTCCAAAGTGCAAACAATCCCAAAGTTCAATATCTGGGATTTATTTATAATCCTTTTGGTTCTTTTACTTAGAGGCTTGGATGATTTCTTTGACCCTACCTTTGGCAGCACAAACATAGCCTGCCTGCTCCATTTTATTATGGCTGGTGCTTCCGGTGATCATCACCTGGCACTGGAATTTTTTAAAACTGCTAAGGTCCACCACTGCACCTAGACTCTTTTTGGAACTCTAGTCCTGCCATACATTTGCAAACCTCAGCTGTTTCCTATGATTCCTTTATGTTACAAAGTTTAGCTGCCAGAGCAAGATATATTCCTGTGTATAAAAGCATTGATGTGCAGCTTTAATACTTACTAAGTATCTTATTTATTAAACATATGTTGTCATCCATTTAAATTCTCTAGTACCTTGCTGTTGAACACTTGGTAAGGACATAAGTACTTAGGTGTTAACCTGAGTAGATCTTTTTAACTTTAGTAAAAGATGGCTGCCTGCCACATGGCTGCCCATGAGGTCACCAGCCAAGATGGAGGAAGCCACGAGGTTGCTGTTTAAAGCTCGTTTTTTCTAAACAATAATTACTTGCACACATACGCATAGTTGGATCCAAGTTACACACATACATACATACAGTTAAAGCTTACTTACATTTTCAAGTCACATACCTGTCCACATACACACATAAGCAGTTTGCAGAATCATTAGCCATTCTTAAGATGAAAACCAATAAGAATCAACTTTCAAATTCAGTATTTGCAGGTATAAGAAACCATAACAAACAGTTACATCACATCCCCTGACTTTCTACAACCTTTCCATGTACCCTTAGTCCATTCCTTTGATCCCTCAGACATTAGACAAATTCCACTTTTTCTTTTCCTTTAAAACAGAAACTCTTACCAAAGTCTTTCTTGTGATTTCCCTCAGTACTCTAGAATATATTGTAAAGTTACAATATTTTAAACAAGAACAGAAATGCATGCATATACCATAACAAGAATAACTCTCAATTTGCATCAGCACTGTACCACAGACAAACTGTTGGTGACATTCCATTCTTGGAGCCAGACCTTGATCAGGTTTTAGCCCCAGGGCAGGTCTTGGGAGCCCCACCCAACAGCATGGAAGAGAACGGGGAAGGCATGCACCATGGAGACAAAAGATTGCTGTCAACCTCAGACCCTCAAGTACACAAGAACGGCAGACTAAAAGTGACTCCATGCCCTGGCTGGGCCCACAGACCTGTAGGCCACTCCTCAGCTGTGACCTAGGAGGGGCAGTTAGTTCTCCACCAGCCCCAACACTGAGCTCCTTGAGGCTCCTGCTGGCTCCTGCCAGCTCTGCCCCATGTCCTCACAGGAGCCCAGCCAGAACCTGCCAGCCATATCTGGGCCCCACAGTGCTCACAGCCTGCTCTAGCACAAAGCCATGCCTAGTTCCCATGCAGCCAAGCCTCTACTCCACAGCTTTTTGAGCGAGCTGGGGCCCCAAACCCGCTGCATCTAGGCCCCATGATGCTCATGGGCCGCCTAGCCTGTGCCAGTTCAACCACCAAAGGGGCCTCCATCCCTTCCGCTGGCAATCCAGCTCACAAGTCCCAACGCATACACAAGCTCAGGCATAAAACATTCACACATGTGGCCACAGTTCTCACTGTAAGCCTGTATTTAAGACCTCTTCCCTCTGTCAATAAACAGCATTTGGAAAAAAGGAGGAGGAGGAAAAAATGACTTCAATGTTGGATTTGTTCACATTGTACTACCATAACCCCAGCACCAGAGGCAGAAGTACATCCTGGGCTACTTGCAAGACCTGGGCTACTTGAAAGACCCTGTTTTAGAACCATCTATAATGAGATCCTTTAGTCAAACATGTGTTGTGCCCAGATCGTGACCCCCAGAGAGACCACCAAAGACCAGCATGCCGGAATGCAAAAGCAAGGTTTAATTCTGGATATCCAAAAGCAATACAAGCCTAGGCAGGGACTTCGTCCAATACATCCAACACTGTGGAAGCTGGAGGAAGTGCCCACCTATCTGCAAGCTCAGCTTTTAAAGGGAAAAATCACAAGGTTACATCATTTAGGGGTGCTAGTACGGGTATAATTCTGATTGGCTCACTTCTAGGGACTTCTAGAAATTACTTCTAAGGGAGTGGTTGCCTGCCACCATTTCTCATTGGCTGCCCTCAGGTGGGGGCATTTCTGTGGTCAGTTACCCTGGAAACCAGGGAGAAGACATTCCATAGTCTGGCAGGCATTACCTCATGACTATCTTGTGACTCTGTACTTTTACACTTCCTGGTTTCTGGAATCTGAACTGACTGGTTTCAGTAACTAATGGCCTATTCCCAAAAGGAGAAATCTTAGGCCTTAATTTTAGGGTGAAAGCATTTTGGTCTTATTTCTAAGATGGCTCATTTTGGTCTCACAATGCTGTATACAAAATAAATAAATGAATCTTTAAAAAGAAAAAAAAGAAGGTGGCCAGCAGCCATTTTAAATGCCTCAAACACTATTTCCCTCTCCTAACAGACACAATAAAAAAACTTTTAGAAACACAAATGATGACAGTTATTAGAAATATATTCCCAGGAGGGCGATGGTGGCACATTCCTTTAATCCCAGCACTCGGGAGGCAGAGGCAAAGGATTTGTGAGTTTGAGGCCAGCCTGGTCTACAGAGCGAGTTCCAGGACAACCAGAGCTGTCACACAGAAATACCCTGTCTCGGTGAGGGGGGCAGGGAACATGTTCCCAGTCACAGAGAATGAGGCCACTATTGGGGTAAATGGAAAGCAGCTGCCCATCCTTCCCTCCAGTCTTCCAGTCCAACCCTTTGTTATCCAGGTCAGCGTGCCTTTTACCCAGCTAGACTTCATTCGGTCTGCTCAAAAAGGAACTGAATAAAAAAAGAAATAAAAAGGAAAGAAATGGGCACAAGTGCTCCTACACACGGTGGAGGAGAAAGTTTATCACAGGTGTGGGAGAGAGCACAGTCAGAAGCAAGGACATCTGGGACAGTCCAGAGTGGACACGACCAGACTGAGCTGGCCCATGTGGGGAGAGCTAGGGGTGGGGTGAGAAAGAAGAACCAGATGCAGTAGCCAGGAGGCCTAAGGTGCATGCAAGAGGGCGGGTAACCAAAATGTTTGGCTTATGTAGGGAGGAGCCTCAGGGGGAAGGGCAGCCCAGCCCCTGGGCTGGAGAGTTCAGGGTCTGGGGCTGAATACTCCAGCCACACCTTGTAACAGGTAGGGACTGAGGGATGCTGGGAGAACCTGGCAGCCAGGAGCTGCTTGATATGTTAAATAAGCACACTAGCCTTTGTTTGAAACTTAACAGGACCAAGAGAGACTGAGGTCCAGCCGAGACCACCCAACCCTGATCAGACTCCTATTCTGTCAACACCTCGCCACCCAATGCTGCCTTTCTGGGAGGTCTGGCTCCATGAACCCCAAGTGGTCCTTCCCCACCCATAAGCACAGGTGTGGGTTGTATGATCGCACCACACAGCCCCAACTGGCTGGATCCTTTGGCCTCACTGGAGTCCACTCACCTCCCCACAACACTGGAGCCTTCCAGATACTCAGTATTCTGCTTCAAACCTGGTTACCAAGATGGGGGTGACATGACAGACAGGGGATCAGACCTCAGAGGTCTTTTAATCTATAAGGAAGGAATCCTAAGGGCCTCGGCTTAGTCATTTCTGCCTCATTCTGAACTGACCTCCAAAATAAGATGAAGGCAGAAAGTTGCAATTTTCATTTATTTACTTGTTTATTTATTTGTCTTTTCTTTCTCCCCATAGAAAGTCACCTGTAGCACGGTCTAGCCATAAATTCAATATGTAGCAGAGAATGACTTTAAACTTTCAACTTTTTTTTTTTTTTTTTTAAATTCCAAACAAGGTTTCTCTGTGTAGCCCTGGCTCTCCTGGAACTCACCCTATAGACAAGGCTGACCTCGAATTCAGGGAGATCCTCCTGCCTCTGCCTCCTGAGTACTGGGATTAAAGGCGTGTGTCACCACCACCCAGCTTTTTGTTTGTTTTTATTTGTTTGTTTGTTTTTTGAAACAGGGTTTCTCTTTGTGTAGTTTTAGTGCCTATCCTGGAGCTCGCTCTGTAGACGAGGCTGGCCTTGAACTCACAGAGATCCGCCTGACTCTGCCTCCAGAGTGCTGGGATTAAAGGCGTGTGCCACCACCTCCCCGCTTTTTGTTTGTTTTTGAAGCAAGTCTCACTATGTTTCCCTGACTGGCCTGGAGCTCACTTTGTAGAACAAATTGACCTAGAACTCACAGAGGATGCCTGCCCTTTTCAATTTGTTATTGCCGTTTTTTGTTTGTTTGTTTGTTTTTTGAGACAGTGTTTCTCTATGTAGTCCAGGCTGTACTGGAACTCGCTCAGTAGACCAGGCTGGCCTTGAATTCATACAGATCCTCCTACCTCTGTCTTCCTGAGTGCTGAGATTCAAGGCATGTGCAACCACTGCCTGGGACCTTTTTGATGTTTTAAAGACATTATTCACATTTTTTTTTGTAATGTGTATGAGTGCTTTGCCTGCATGTATGTCTGTGTATCATATGTGTACCAGACATCTACCCACAGCTCCCAGCTGGAAGACTCCCTAGCCTCCTCCCTAGTGGACTATGGAAGTCATTTCCACCCTTATATAAAGGGCCCATCCAATCTTCTATAGGCATTTTGGCCACCCACACATGTAGGTGACAAAAGCATCCCCTCTCAGTGAATAAAAATGGTCCTGCCTAAGGTCAGACCAAGTCTCTCTTTCTTTCTACTTTCCATCTTTTTACAGTTGCCTTTAAAAAATCTAACATCCACAGAGACCAGAAGAAGCCATATTCCCTCAATTTGAAGTTACAGGAGCTTGTGAGCCACCATGTGGGTGCTGGGAATCCATCCTGGAAGGATCAGCCAGTGTTCTTAACCTATAAGCCATATCTCCAGCTCATTTAAAATTTTGGGGTCTTATTTTTTTTTTTTTTTTTTTTTTCTTGAGACAGGGTTTCTCTGTGTAGTTTTTTTTTTTTTTTTTTTTTTTTTTTTTTTTTGTTTTTTGTTTTTTTGTTTTTTTTTTTTTTGGTTTTTCGAGACAGGGTTTCTCTGTGTAGCTTTGCGCCTTTTCCTGGAACTCACTTGGTAGCCCAGGCTGGCCTTGAACTCACAGAGATCCGCTTGTCTCTGCCTCCCAAGTGCTGGGATTAAAGGCGTGCGCCACCACCGCCCGGCCTCTGTGTAGTTTTGATGCTTGTCCTGGATCTTGCTCTATAGACCAGGCTGGCCTCAAACTCAGAGATTCACCTGGCTCTGCCTACAAAGTGCTAGGATTAAAGGCTTGTGCCACCACTGCCCAGCTGGGTTTTCTTTTCTGATACACAGTCCAACTCCTTATCAAATATGTCTTTAACATAGGTATTGTTGTGCCCAGATTGTAACCCCCAGAGAGACCACCAAGGACGAGCATACCAGAATGCAAAAGCAAGGTTTATCTGTTACAAGTCATGACAGGGAACTCAACTCAAGCCATCTCAAGTGAGGCAGAGAAGAGTTACTCTTTCTTGGGAAGTTAGTTTTTATAGGCAAAACCCATAAAATTTCTTAGATGGGGTTAGTACGGGTCTATCCTTGATTGGTCCAGTTTTTCCCGGGCCTGGACTTCATCTTATTCTAGTTTATCTGTTTGCCCTGTCAGGAGTTTTACAACTCCTCTCCTGGGTCTGGTCATGTTATCTCCGGAGAGGGGCATCTCTTGGTTAATTGTTTACCATCAGACATCCTGACTCTGTTCTTTTGTTCCTGGGGCTGGAGCCATCATTTCTGGGGACTTGAAACTGGCCTGGGTCTAACTATATTGAGATATCTTTGTCTAAGGCCCCCTTTTTGAGACAATAGAGTGAGGGTCTTGTGCCTAGATCACGTCCCCAAAGCCACCACTGGAGACTTTAGAATGCAAAAGTAAGGTGTTTTCTAAGTTTACAAGCCTCCAGGGAGGCTCTTTCAAATCTCTCACTCACAGCAGGGAGGTTGGAAGGAGCACTCCCCTTTCTTTGTGAGGCTAGTTCTTAAAGGCACAGACCATATAATTTATTTTAACCCACCTCCCTTTTTAGTCTTTTGGTCGAATATCCTGACTGTGTTTTCCAAAGTCCCTGTAGCAGATACAGCCACCTGGGGAAAAGGGGCCTAAGTTCCTATCTACACTTAGATATCCTGGTTTAAGCTTCTCTTTGTCTGTAGGGGATAAAGTGGGGGGTTTTACTGAGGTATCACAGTATGGCTCCCCAGTCTTAGGCACTACTGCTCACATACATGACGGATTGGTTGAATTATGTTAGTCCACTGTTGATGTGTTAAGTGTTCACTTATTTCTGTGGTGTTTCATCTTTTACATGAAAACTATTCAGTCACCCTGGCCATCCCCCATATCCTTCGATCCAAAGATTTTCATTGTATAACAACTCTGGCTGTTCTGGAACTAACACTGTAGATCAGGCTGGCCTCCAACTCAGAGATCTGCCTGCTTCTGCCTCCCAAGTGCTAGGATTAAAGGTGTGCACCACCACCACTGCTGGACTCAAAACTAGTTTTAAAAATTACGGGCTGAGGCAGAGCAGTGGTGGTGCATGCTTTTAATCAAATGGACAGAGGCCTGTGGATTTTTGAATCTGAGGCCATCCTGGTGTCCAGAGTGAGTTTCAGGACAGTCGGGGATACACAGAAAAACCCCATCTCAGGAAAACAAAACAAAACCAAAAAACTCAAACAAAAACAAAACACCCCTCAAAAAGAGATTGAAGCAGATCATGATGGCACACCCCTTTAATGGGAGAGGTAGGGCAAAGTAGGTCAGTCTCTGAGTTCAAGGACAGTCTATAGTCTACAGAGATCTGTCAGGGAGCAGGGAGGAAAGGCTGAGAGTGGCCTTTCCCAGTGGCTCAGTGGTCAAGCACCGAGGAAGTGCAAGGTCCTAGCTTCAACAGTTAAGTAAGGGACCATCACCCTGGTCACCCAAGCCCTCCTGGCAAGGCACCTAGGGAAAAACCTAGAGGTTGCTGGGTAATCCAGGCTCAAGGAGGGTAGCAGCCTGAGACACTAGACTGGTCCTTGGCAATGGAGAAAGGGCATCCAGGTTCAAGAAGAAATGAACACCTGGGCATCTGGCTGGCAGTGGGCCATTTGCTACCCAGGAGACCCTGGGTGGAGGGTGGGGCTGTGAAGCCGGCAGGGCAATGTGGACTACATTGTAAGTGGAGTGATTTAGAGAGGTGGAGGCTGCCAGGGGCTGCAGGGGGAGGGTCCCAGGCCTAGGGTGGAGGTGGTATTTAAACTCGGTTCTCAGAACAGCTGGAGTGAGCTACAGAGAAGATGGAAAGGCCTCCCTTCCCCCTGCCTGAGTCTAGACCCTCAGGAGCCTGTTTAGATGGTACGGAGTGGGCAAGGATGCGATTCTCAGGCTTGGGTTTTGCGGACCCTGTCTGGCCCCAGGGCAGACCCAGCCTTGTGGAAAGTGAGGCCATCACAACAGAGTTGGGGGTAAGGGGGTCTGCATGTGATCATGAACTGATGGGAGCTCATGGGACCTTGACTCCTGCGAGGTTGGGGTTGAAGGAAGGGAAAGAAAGGCCATGTGGCAGCAGTCTGGTTGGAGACTCCTGGGGTTCCTCCATACTGCCTGACTGCCCGGGGCTGAGGCTCCTGTACTTACTAACCTGGAAGTGTTTGCAAACTCATCAGCTCGTTGAGTTTTGATTTTTCTTCTGTGGGCTTTTGGTTGGTTGGTTAGTTGGTTGGTTGGTTGGTTGGTTTTTCGAGACAAGAGTTTTTCTTTGTAGCCTTGGCTGTCCTTGAACTGGCTCTGTAGACCAGGCTATCCTCAAACTCAGAGATCCACCTGCCTCTGACCCCTGTCCCACACCCATACACCCTTCCTGCCCACCCTGAGTGCTGGGATAAGCCACTTCCGCCAGGCAATTTTAAATTCTTTAGAGACAGGGTGTCATGGAGGTCAGTCAGGCATGTGGGAAATGATCTTGAACTCTTGTTTCCAACAGGGTTTCCCTGTAGATTAGTCTAACTTCAACTCATATCCACCTGCCTCTGCCTCTCAAATTCTGGGATTACAGGCTTGTGCCACTACACCCAAACAAACTTTTTTAGTCTATAATCCCAGTTCTTGGTAGGGAACAGCAGGACCAAAAGCCCCACTCTCCTGCCTCAGCTCAGCCAATGCTGGGATTAAGGGTGTGACTCTCCATACCCCCTTTTCAAAGGTTCAGATCCCGACGCCCAGAAGGTGAACTCAGTGAATCTGGAAAAGTGGGACCTTGTGGTGGGATCACAGGTCTCCCTCCCATTGATGCAGTGGCTCCCCCAAAGTGGAAAGAAGAGCTTGGGGTTGTGAGAAAGGCTTTTACAGTTATTTATTTTGTGTGTGACAGTGCCAGGGGATGTGTGGAGGTCTGAGAACCACTTTCCTGAGTGGGTACCCTGCATCCACCATGAGGTCCCTCAGGATCAAAACGGCCAAGTCATCATTCGGGCTTGGCAGCAGGGGGCTCAGCCATCACTCTCCACCGGCCAGGATAGGGTTTCTCTGATACACTTCTCCCTCTTTCTCCCAGCCCCCGACACCCCGGACCCCCATGATGGAGACTTCAGTTGGGAACAGCTATGGGAACTGGAAAGACAGTTCAAGTTGGAGCCATACCCAGACCTCGAGGCTCGAAGGGTCCTGGCCACCAGACTCAACCTGAAGGAGAAACAAGTTGAGGTCAGAGTCCCCTCCCACCTTGAGCCTATCAACCAGTGGTTCTCCACACCTGGGTTAAAACCCTTGCCCAGGGAGTCGGGGGTGGGAGTGGGGGTGAGGGGTTGTCTCTCCAAGAACCCTTTCACAGAGGTTGCACATCAAGTGTTTCCTTTTGATCCTTATTTTTTTTTGTTTTTTTTGGTTTTTCGAGACCGGGTTTCTCTGTGTAGCTTTGTGCCTTTCCTGGAACTTGGTTTGTAGACTAGGCTGGCCTAGAAACTCACAGAGATCCACCTGCCTCTGGCTCCGAGTGCTGGGATTAAAGGCGTGGGCCACCACCGCCCGGCTTCCATTCCTAACACTAGCAAAATTGTAATTTTTGAACTAGAAACAACAGTTTTATGGTTATTGATCACCACAACCTATTAAAAGTGTCGAAGCATAAGGAAGGTTGAGAAGCCCCTAAGGTCTAGCCTAGGTACTGGAGCAGGCTGGATCCCTAGTTGGTAGGCTCTGCCCTTCAGAACCCTCAGTCTTCCTTAGGGGCCTCCCTTTGGGTACTGGATTAAGCATCGTGCCTCACACACACACACACACACACACACACACACACACACACACACCACCAGTATCTAAGCCTCAGGGACTAGGGAGCATTAGGTGACTCTCTGTGTTTCCATGTGCCCTTCCACCCTGCAGACTTGGTTCATCCAGCGTTCCTTGGAGCAGGAGATGCGCCCTCGCATTGCTGGGCTGCAGCAGTCTGTCCGTCCTAACACCTCTTCCTGTGAGTCCCACAAAGACCACTGCTGCCGGCCACCGAGCTGGCGGTTCAGGCTCATTCCCATCAATTCCTCGGAGTCTTCAACCAGCTGTGAGCACAGTTGCTGATTCTGCCATCCCGAGTTTGTTGACCCACGGGCCCCTCCAACATGTGGTCCAAACCCACTTGTCCACTCCTGGTTTCACAGAACTCACCAAAATGCCGGAGGCTTTCCAGAGACTGGGTGTGTTGGGGTCGTGTTCCATCCCTCAACACTTGGATGTCAAGACACATGGCACTGCTGGACAAGAAATAGCATGGATGATGTCAAGCCAAGCAGAGATTCTGAGTCTCTGACTGGGGCTTCCATTAGACCTTGTAGGGCCACACCCCACAGGGTCCCATCTCAATGATTTCTGCCTCTCCTGGACTGGGGGTTGTGGTTCTAATTCTTTTAACACCCCCCCCAAGGTTGCCTGTACCTCAGGGTAGCTATCAATTAATTTGTAACAGAATGACCTTGATCTTGCCTCTAATTCCCAGGGACAAGTTTATACATGAGTATGAGTATTTTCTAGTTTTATTTGATTACAGGATTTCTCTATGTAGCTTTTGGAGTTATTTGATTTTTTTTTTCCTTGCCTACATTGCTTCTCAAGTTGCTTCTTAGCAATTTGACATGTTTGGGGCTTTTAGATCGGGGAATGGCAGATTGATGAAATTAATTGATAAATAAAATTACTTTTTAAAAAAACTTTGTGTTTGTCTGTGGATGTCAGCTGGTTGTGTAGCAGCCAGGGCAACTTAGGAATCCATTCTTCCACAAGGAAGAATGGGAACGGAACTTGGGTCTTCAGGCTTGGTTGACAAACAAAATACATTTCCCCCACAGCCATCTCAGGACCTATGTTGGTTGAGGTGTTTGTTTGTTTTGTTTTATTTTTCAAGACAGGGTTTCTCTGTGTAGCTTTTGGAGCCTATCCTGGAACTCTCTCTGCAGACCAGGCTGGCCTCAAACTCACAGAGATCAGGGCCCCTGCCTTTGCCTCCAAGTCCTGGGATTAAAGTACGCCTCCACCACTTGGCCCTGATCCTAAGGTCTTTAAGAGATAGTTTAGAGGCTGAGGAAATGGCTCAGCCATTAAGAGCACAAGCTGCTCTTCCAGAGGACGTGGGTTGGATTCCCAGCACCCATGTGGTGGTTTGGAATTGGAACTTCAGCTCCAGAGACTGTGAAGCCCTCTTCTGCCTTCCAAGGGCACTGTATATATGTATGCAGACAAAACATCCATACACATCAAGTCAAAACAGTTACTCTGAGCTCAATATGAGTGATAAGTTGCTCTGAGCTCAATATAGTGATAAAGGAACAGGTTTTGAGTTCCCCCATGGAAGGCCAAGAATGGGAAGGCCTGAGAGCTTGTTTAGTCACAGGACAGAGGTTGAAAACTAGAAGGTATTTACCAAGTAAATTGGTGTGACCACAACTAAGTGATTACTGCAGGGTGGTGATTCTCTGCGTGGAACCACCCTGGCCTTGACCTCCCAGAGATCTGCCTGCCTCTGGCCCCTGGATGGTAGAAATGCAGGTGAACTCCACCGTGCCCAGCCTGCAGATGACATTCTTTGGGTTTGGTGGAAGTGAGTGTTCTGTTAATACATTGGAAAAGGGAAAGGATTCGCCCGAAGGTAGAATAGGATGTCAGGTGAGCAGTGAAAGGCTACTACCATGGCCTAAGAGATTTTCTACAATCTCAGGATCTTGCTTGTTTGTTTGTTGAGACAAGGTCTCTCTGCATAACTCTGGCAGTTGTAGGATTCTCAAACTCAGAAAGATCCACCTGCCTGCCCTCCCAATCTGGGATTAAAGGTGTGGGCACCACACCCAGCTCCTTGTAGAATCTTTAACATAGATATAAATGACATGGATTTTCTTTTCCTATCACAAAAACCAAACAAGGAAAATTAAGTAAATAAAGGAAAAGGAGGTGGTTTTACCCAACCCCAGGAGACAGCAGCTGTGCCCAGGATTCCCATCAGCCTTTAGCTCAGGGACAAGCCTTGGAAGAGAGCCTACCAAGCAGGGTAGGCTCTGACCTTTCTAGTCCAGACGCCCAAAGGGAACCCTGTGACTCTAACAAGACCCAGTAATGTGGAGGACCAGGGGGAAGGTGCCGTCAGGGACATGGGACTCCGGGTTGGTCCCTGTTCTTGGAGGAGAAGCACTCAGCTTCAGGAAGGAGTGATGATGAACGCCTGAAGGAACAGACTGGTTGCAGGCCCATTTCCTCTTATGATCCTGGGTGAAACCAGGCCTTCTCCTGGGCTTTCGAGGCTTGAGAGGGTGGGGCCAGGGCCAAGTGTTTTCCCCAGGTCCCTGGATTAAGCAAAAGAAGTAGCTGGTCCATGAGGACCAGAGAATCCTGCTAGGGGATGCCCTGAGGGTGCAGAGGGGTGGAGCAGAGGATCCAAGAGTGGGAGGAGCTACAGGTGGGAAGTCCCCAATTGGTGGGCCCAGAGCAGTGGTAGCATTTAAGAAGAACTCCTCAGTCAAGGCTCCAACTGATCATCTGCAGCCAAAGTGACCGCGGTTAAGATGGCGGAGTCTCCGAAGTTGTTCACGTCTGGGCCCTCAGAAGAAGGTTTGGACGGTGAGGGGTTGGCAGGTATGTGATTCTGGGACTCAAGCTCTGCAGATCTGGTCTGGGCCCCCAGAAGAGGCCCCGCTGCACAGCTTTGGAAAGAGGGGTGAAAGGGCGTGTGGGGAGCTGAAAGAAGCACTTGGCACTTTGACCTCTGCAAGGCTCCGGGTCCCAGCTGCTCAGCTAACGGGAAGGAGGGGAGCTTTGGCGAGCAAGCCTGGGGCAGCCACTTGGTACCCGGCCCGGCGGTTTCAGGGAGTTGGCAGCAGAAAACTGGATAGGCAGACAGTGCCTGGGGTTTGAAATGGAGAGTCAGTGTTCGACAGTACTCGGGCGTGGATGGGTTCCCCTTGAAGTTATGGGAGCTTCAGAAGGTGAGCAGAAAGAGGGGAAAGACAGACTCTGACCCTCCCCCACTCTCTGGGATCAAGGTCTTGTGGCACCACCCCGATTTATTTTATTTATTTATTTTTCTTTAAATAACACTCATGTGGTATGAGACCTATCTTGGAGTCCTTCACCATGAGCATCAAACTCAAGTCACTAACCTTACTAGCAAGCTCCTTTAGGTCTATCAATTGAGCAGGCTTACCTGTGAAGGGCAGAAAGAAAGTCTTTTTTCTGATCTGTTCTCTCCTCTCAGCCGGCGGGAATCAACACTCCGAGCTTACCCAAGAGCCTTGTCAAGAGCTGGAAAGACACTTCAAGGAGGAGCCAGACCAAAGCAAGGAGCTAAGCAAGGCCTTGGCTGTCAACCCCGAGGTAGAAGACATTGAGGTCAGATTCCCCTCCCCACCTAATGGATGGCACTCCCCAGATGCCCAGAAGGGCTGGGGGCTGCAGGGGTCCCTGGGTGCCCACCATGCCTGATCTCCTATAGATGCATCATCAAAATAGGCCTTAAACCAAGTGTGGTGGCCGCCATCTCTCCCCTCTCCCCCGCCACCCCATCCACACCCCACCCGCCGCCATTTCAAGACAGGGTTTCTTTGTATAGCCTGGGCTTTTCCCGGAGGTAGTTCCGGAACCACTGAGCCAAGCCCACCACCACCATGGCCTGAGATCTCTGTAATTTTGAGACATAGCCAGTTCTAGGTCAGCCAGGGCTTATACATTAAGACCCTATCTCAAAAAAAAAAAAAAAAAAAAAAAAAACAGTATTATGTCCTTCCTTGGTGACTGAATGCCTATCATGTCAGCACTACAGGAGGAGGCTGTTATACCAGGAGGTCAGAGGTCATCCTTGCTGGCCTACATCATATAATTTGAGGTTAGTCTGGGCTACTGTTCTCAAAAGAAGAAAAAAAAAGGCGGGCAGTGGTGGGTGGTTCACTCCTTGTAATCCCAACGCTCGGGGCAGGTAGAGATATTCGGATCTCTGAGTGCAAGTCCAGCCTGGTCTACAGATCCGAGTTCCAGAACAGCCAGGGCTACACAGGGGATAAACAAAGACAGAGGCTTGAGAGGTGGAGATAGAACCAGAAATTCAAGATTATCCTGGGTGAGGCTCCCAATTAGCTCTGGCATAACCTCGGAGAGCTCCAGACCTTTGCAATCTGCCCTTGAAAAAAATAAAACAAAACCTCAAGCAGGCCTCCTGCATAGTCCCCAGGAAACTGGCCTTGCCCTTAGTGTTCTCCCGATTCCTTTCTGGTGTCTCATTGAGGCCACGGTGTAGAGGAAGAACAAAAAGAGACCCAGGGCTACTTGACATAGCTGCATTACTCTCTCTGTCTCTCCAGGAAGAAGTCATGGTGGAGGACCACAAGGAGTTGTCCAAGAAATGCAGAGAGGAGCTGAGTGAGTGTGTGTGGGAGTCACGTGACAGCGAGCCCAAACCAGAGATCCAAGGGTGCCAGTGCAGACTTTATTATGATCCTGGCTGCAAGTACAACTGGGGGCGAGTTGCCCCTGCGCCTGCGCAGCCGAGCCTGGAAAGTCCACCCAGGAAAAAGCTGTCCTTAACAGGGCTTAGATGTCGCATCAGCCTGCTGTATTGGGCGGAGAAAAATATGTCCTCGGAATCCTGCTTCCTTAAACCTCGGAAAGTCTTGGAAGAGCAGGAGAGCCCCGGGCTCTCTGAAACTTTGGAAGACTTGGAGGAGCTCAAAACCTCTTCTGAGGATCTCTGAGTGTGTCATGGTTTGGCTGGGGATCACAGCCTTAATACCTCGGCCCCTACTTCAGCCATTTTTGCGAGTCTTCTTATTGTGGATGTTTTGTCTCTGCCCTGGGACTTGTAGCTTTTACCTCCCAGTTGCCATGTTTCCAAGTGTTGTGATTTGGAGGCTTTGGGTTTTTTAACACTTTGTTTTACTTTTTTTTTTTCTCTCCGTATTAAGAAAGTGGTTCTTTTTATTAAATGATATTCAGCTTGCTTGTTGGTAGGGGTGTTGGGCTTTGTCTCTGTATTAGATTGATAATAAAGCTTCATAGAAATTAAAATAACTTTTTTAATGGGTTTTATTCTATAGCCCAGGACACGGTTTTAGTAATCTAGAGTGGATTGCTGATTGGTAGTGGGTATCTTGGGGTGGTGTTTTAGTTTATTTTCCAGCGTATGGTTTATTGCTGTGGGTGTCCTTGAACTCAAGAGATCCAAATCTGGGGGTGTGATTAAAGATAAAAAGATACAACCAAACTAAGATCATGGTGGTGCATACCTCTAATCAGGACACGTGGCATTTATCGCTCAGGATATGGGTTACTGTGTTAAATATATTTTCCAGTTCCATCCACTTTCCGAAGGATTTTGTTTTTCCTTAGAGTTTGGTAAAATTTGGTGTGTAGAATCTGCATATTTTTTTCCTTCAAGACAGGATTTTTCCGTAGCTTTTGGAGCTTGTCCTTGAACTCACTCTAGACCAGGCTGCCCTCAAAATCACAGACACCCACCCATCTCTGCCTCCCTAGTGCTGGGATTAAAGGCGTGTACCACCTAGGGCCAACATTTCCTGATGTGTGGCTTTTTTCCAGTATCCCTATCTCCGTAGCAGGGTGTAGAGTCTGAAGCCAATGGTAATGCTCAGCATCACTTAGTGGTAGTTTCATATGTATTTGTGGAAGCACATGCCACACGTTTGTGGAGGTCAGAGGAGAATGAGATAGTTTTCTCCTTTGACCATTGGCTCAAGCTCTGGTTTAGTCTTGTGTTCCTGGTTTCTCTGCACCACTGTCAGTGTCCTAGGTTCCTCTCTGTCTCCCTTCCTAGCCCCAGAGTCTCCACTGTGGCTGGTTCTCTTTACCACCCTTGTCTGTTTTATGGAATACTCAATCCTCTTAAAGCCACATGGCCTCAGCAAAACAGGGCGCATTAGTGGGGATTTGGAGGGACCCGGGATAGGCTGGGGGTGGGGCGCAGGTACCATGTGACAAGGCTGTTCATGAAGGGTCCCCTGGTAGGGACAGTCCCGAAGAACATGCCATTGTCAAGGACACTTAGAGGACAAGGAAGACACCTGAGGTGTAGGAAACTTGGGTTTTGCTTTTGAGGGAGGGATAGATGGTTTGTAGACCAGGCTGCCCCAGAACTCAAGAGAATCTGCCTGTCTTTTCTCCTGAGTGCGTGCTAATACTAGTTTGTGCCACACTCAGCATGGGGAGGCCTCAAGAATTTGTGTGTGTGTTCAGAAGGCAGTGCCACGGGCCCTGGAGCTGAAGTTAGAGGCTGTAGTGAGTTGCCTAATAAAGGTACTGGGAACTGAATTTGAGTCCTCTGCAAAAAGTAGTATACACTCAACTGCTTGAACCATCTCTCAGGCCCCCAACACCATTTGTTTATTTTAAGAAAGGGTCTCTTACAGCTAGATGACCTTGAGACCTTGAATTCATGTTTGTTTTTTAGAACACACCCTCCCTCTCCCCAGGACAGGTTTTTTCTGTGTAGCCCTGGCTGTCCTGGAACTCACTCTGTAGATCAGATTGACCTGGAACTGGGAGATCCTTCTCTGTCTCCCAGGTGCTGGGATTAAAGGTGTACACTACCACCTAATTAAGAGAGGGTTGTTTGGCCAGGCGGTTTTGGCGCACACCTTTAATCCCAGCACTCAGGAGGCAGAGAAAGGCAGATCTCTGTGAGTTTGAGGCCAGCATGGTCTACAGAGTGAGTTCCAGGAAAGGCACCAGAACTACACAGAGAAACCCTGTCTCGAAAAAAAGAGTCCTTCTTCCAGCCTCGTCCAGCTGCCTTAATATGATATGCCTAATTGTATTAATAACATGTTATGCCATGTTTGGTTGACAGCCCTGTTAGGGCTGCCCTTTTCTGAAGGGAAAGGGGGAGGAGTGGATCTGGGAGAGAGGGGTTGGGAGGAAGGGGAAGCCATGGTCATTAAATATATATAAAATAAGTAAGATTAGCCGGGCGGTGGTGGTGCACACCTTTAATCCCAGCACTCGGGAAGCAGAGCCAGGTGGATCTCTGCGAGTTTGAGGCCAGCCTGGGCTACCAAGTGAGTTCCAGGAAAGGCACAAAGCTACACAGAGAAACCCTGACTCTAAAAACCAAAAAAAAAAAAAGAAAAAAAGAAGTAAGATTAAAGTTAAAAGAGAGAGAGAAGGTCCTTTTTGCCTCTCAATATGCCCTGTGTAGCCCACAAACAGGTAGAAACTACCCATTTTGAGGGGGTCAAACATGCATCTCTTGCCAGGTGGGGGGGGGGGATCAAGCAGGGCCTGGGCCTCAGGTAAGCAGTATACACAGGTCTCTGGGTATTTGTCTGCCACTGCACTGCCAGGTCCCAGGAGTGGGTGGAAGGAAGGAGTCTGTCTTCAAAGGCTAGGTGTACATCCTCAGCCAAGGATTCCCCCACTCGCACTGTACAAGGGAGAGCTGGAGAGCGTGAACAAGCATGGGTGATTACAACCCGGTTGACGTCACTGGCGGGCTTCATCAACGTCCACTGGCTTGGGCTAAAGGAACGTGGGTGAACAGTACCTTCAGAAGCAAGGTCACTGCCAAACAGACCCTCACGGAGGAGCTGGCCTCCCCGCTCTGCAGCCCTGGCTGGCTTCAAGAGCGAGTTGTGATAAATTGGGGCTTTTCCTTCCACTTTCTGGCTAAGGCTGTTGCCCCCGCCGCCCCTGCCGCTGCCGCCATGGGGACGTCTCTGGTCCCGAGTCCCCTGCAGCCCGCCTAGTGGGGTGCAGCTGCAGAGGGCAGTTAAATGACAGGTTACATTAAAACGGGGCGCGGGGTGTCCTGCTAAGCCGTTCAGGCTATCAGTGAATTCGAGGCACTTTTCCTGCCTCAGCCTCGGCTGTGCTGGGAGTACAGGCGTGCAACCAACCTCACTCACACTCGGCCTCGCTGAGCCATCGTGATGGCTGGTTCCCCTCTTCTTCCTTTCTCAGTAGCCTCTAGCCGGGTGGCCAGGTAGCATAATTTCCTTGGCCTTGACCTAGCCTAACCCATCACCTAGCCCAATCCTCTTAGAGCCCGGCCAGTGTCTGCAGAATCTCAGCCAGGTCAAAGAACTGAAAGGGGCCCCAGGGACAGCAGCAACAGATGGTGTGACAGCCTGTCCAGAGTCATGTCCTCCCGTCTTCCCAGGCTCTTTAAGTAGCTGTGAACAGGAGGTGGGCTCAGGCTCTCCTCTGCCCTCCACTCTCTGAGGGCGAGTGCTTCCAAGAAAGCGCTGCAGAGTCTCTACACAGCAGTAGCAAAGTTAAAGATATGAAGTAGTAACGATTTTTTTTTGCTTTTTCAAGACAGGGTTTCTCTGTGTAGCTTTGTGCCTTTCCTGGAAGTCACTTGGTAGCCCAGGCTAGCTTCGAACTCACAGAGATCAGCCTGCCTCTGCCTCCCGAGTGCTGAGATTAAAGGCGTGCGCCGCCGCCGCCCGGCACAAAATAACTTTATGGTTGGGGGTGGGGGGTATCACCACAACATGAGGAACCCTCATTAAACGGTCACAGTATTAGAAAGGTTGAGAACCACGGCTCTGCACCGTGTCAGATACTTCATGAAAAGCATAAAACCCTCTTTAAAGACGGGGACTGGGGACTGGGGAGGTGGCTCCAAGGGCAAGAGGTCTTGCTCTGTAAGGATGAGGACCTGACTTTGAATTCACAGCACCCACTTGCGAAGCTGGACTTGACTGTGTGTGCCTGAACCCCAGTCCTGGGGAGGAAAGCAGATGAAAACTGGCCGACCACCCAAGCCAAGATGGTTGGTTCAGCGAGTGACTCTGTCTCAAGACAAGTGAGAATAATAGAGAGCCAGGAGGTGGTGGCACACGCCTTTAATCCCAGCACTCAGGAGGCAGAGGCAGGCGGATCTCTGTGAGTTCAAGGCCAGCATGGTCTACAGAGTGAGTTCCAGAACAGCCAGGGCTACACAGAGAAACCCTGTCTCAAAAAAACAAGAAAAAAAGAGAGAGAGAGGGTGTGTGTGTGGGGGGGAACACACTAACATCCTACTCTGGCCTCTGCATGCGCTCGAGCGCGCGCGCGCACGCACACACACACACACACACACACACACACACACACACCCCGGAAAATATATACATATAAAAACAGATCTTATTATAAAGGAGGCAGGTCTCAGTGAATTTCAGGTCAGCCAAAGCTCCATAGTGAGACCCTACATTAAAAAAAAAAAGGGTCTCATGTAGCCCAGGCTGGCCTCAAACTTGTTATGCCTCTGCTTCCCAAGTGCTGGGATCAAAGGCTACCACCTGCCTTGTTTGTTTTGGCTTTGTTTGTTTTAATTTTTTTTTGTTTTAAACAAGGTCTCTCTGTGTAGCCCTTTCTGTGCTGGAATTCACTATGTAGACCAGGCTGGCCTTGAACTCAGAGACACCCACCTGCTCTGCCTCCGGAGGGCTGAGATTAAAGGTGTATACTACCACACCTGGGCTTGTTTTTTGTTTGTTTTTTATTTTGAGACAGGTTCTCACTATGTATTACTGGCTAGTCTGGGAGCTATGTAAATCAACTAACCTTGAATTTACAGAGATTCATCTGCCTCTGCCTCCCCAGGGTTGGAATTCCCCACCATGCCACGCTTAATTTTTTTTTTTTTAACTTTCCAGGCAAGTTGAATGTAGTGGCCCACATCTTTAATCCTAGCTCTCTGGAAGACGGAAGCGGTAGGATCTCTGAATTCCAGGCTAGCCAAGCCTATGTAATGAAACTGTCCATAGTTAAAGAACTTAGAAGTGGCCACAGAGCAAGTTCCAGGATAGTCAGGGCTACACAGTGAAACTTTGTCTGGTGTGTGTGTGTGGGGGGGGGGGATAGTATTATTTTCTCGTACAATATATTCTGATTATAGTTTCCCTTCCCTCTCCTCCTCCCAGTTCTACACACCATCTTTCCCCTCAGAATCTACTCCTTTTCTGTCTCTAGAAAAGAACAGGCTTCTAAGAGAAAAACCAAACATGACAAAATATATACATATAATAAGGTGAAGCAAAAACCATCATATCATAGTTGGACACTGCATCCCAATAAGAGGAGGAGTTCCCAAGAGCTGGCACAAGAATCGGAGACCTTCTCGCTCTCGCACTCACGAGTCCCATAAAAATACTAATCCAGAAAGAGACGCGGAAGCTCAATACGGTCTCCCTGAGGCTCTGGAGAGTCTCTGCTGCCCCCTAGTGGCTCTCCCGCCCTAGTTCGCCCCACAGCTGGTTCTCTGACCCTGTCTGGTCCCATTTAGCAATCCTCTAATTCCAGACTGGTCTCAGCAGGAAGCGAGGGATTGGGGAGAACGGAATTAGGTCTGGTGTAGGCAGACCTGTGTCAGGCTCCTGCAGAAAGAGAATAGGGACAGGCAGCTCGCGTAAAACGTGCGTATATGACCTGACAAACCTGAGGTCGGTTCGGAGACAAGAAGGAATTCTACAGAAGGCCAGAGTCCCCTGGGCTTTGCTTTTTGCTTAGAGTTGGCATTGTTTTATGTTTGCAGCGCTGAGGGCGGAACCCAGAGGTCAGAGTAATCCTTTTAAACTATTTTTATTAATTGCGTGCGTGCGTGCGTGCGTGCGTGCATGCGTGCGTGCGTGTGTGTGTGTGTGATGTAGGGCACACCGGAGACAGGGCTTTGCAGCACGTGCTGAACCATCTCACCAGCCCTTTTTTTACCTGGGGGGAGGAACTGAGACAGAGGTGCTGAAGACATGGCTCCCGTATTTTTTTGTTGTTGTTGTTTTATTTATTTTTTTTTTTTCGAGAGAGGGTTTCTCTGTGTAGCCCTCTGGCTGTTCTGGAATTCACTCTGTAGACAAGGGTGGATTCAAACTCAGAGATCCACCTGCCTCTGCCTCCCAAGTGCTGGAATTAAAGGTGTGTGCCACCACCACCACCACCACCACCACCACCACCTGGCATTTTTGTTTCTTTTGTTTTGATGAACTAACTCCAGTCCCAAGGGATCTCTTCTGCTTTCAGCAGACACCAGGCATGCACGTTACACACCTATACACAAAAGCTAAATTATTACTATTATTATTGTTGTTGTTTTGTTTTTGTTTTTCAAGTCAGCATTTCTCTGTGTAGCTTTGCACCTTTCCTGGAAGTCACTCTGTAGTCCAGGTAAGCCTCGAACTCACAGAGATCCACCTGCCTCTGCCTCCAGAGTGTTGGGGTTAAAGGTGTGCGCCACCACCGCCCGGTTCAAATTTTAAATTTTTAAGGAAATGGTTAAACTTAAGATCTAGACCAATGCTTCCCAAAAGAACTTTCTAGACTGATGGAGGTATTCCAGATGGCTAGGTTCCCCAACACTCTTTACTATGCTGAAACAGTTTTAGCCTGTGACCCCACGCCAGCTTTGAACCCAGGGTCTTGGCCCTTCAGCCTCCAAGTTGGGCAGTGGTGGCACACGCCCTTAATCCCAGCACTCGAGAGGCAGAGCCAGGCGGATCTCTGTGAGTTCGAGGCCAGCCTGGACTACCAAGTGAGTTCCAGGAAAAGGCACAAAGCTACACAGAGAAACCCTGTCTTGAAAAAACCAAAAAAAAAAAAAAAGAAAGAAAAAAAAAAAGTACAACCAAAAGCCCAAGTCAGTCTTAGTGGCTCTCACTCTTCCTGCTGCCGAGGATCTGGATGTAGAACGAACTCCCAGCAACTTCTCCAAAACCATGTCTGCCTGCATGTTGCCATGCTTGCTGCCATGATAATGGACTGAACCTCTGGAACTATAAGCAAGCTTCAATTAAATGCTTTCTTTCTTTCTTTTTTTTTTTTTTTTTTGAGACAAGATTTCTCTGTGTAGCTTTGCGCCTTTCCTGGATCTCGCTTTGTAGACCAGGCTGGCCTCAAACTCACAGAGATCCGCCTGCCTCTGCCTCTGGAGTGCTGGGATTAAACGCGTGTGCCACCACGGCCCGGCAAAATGCTTTCTTGTATGAAAGAGACAAAAAAAGAAAGAAATCACCTTTACACACTGAGCCATCTGGCCAGCCGTCCACCTTGTTTTTTGAGACCCTTAGGACCTGGAATCTGATTTAGCTGGACCTGTTGGCCCACAGATCCCAGAGCTCAGCCACCTCTGCAGCTCCGTAGTTAGAGGTACATGTCCACACCATGACGACCAGCTTTTCTGCTTGGGTGCTAAGGACCAAACTCAAGTCCTTGTGCTCGCAGAGAGAACTTCACTGCCTGAGCTGGCTGCCCAGTCCACATGTGTATAAATAACTGAAATCTGTGATGCTTTGGACACAAAATTAAACTTTTCCAGTGCCCCCCCCCTCCAAGCAAAAGAACCCAGTCCCTCAATTCAGAAGGAAGCAAATTAAAGGGTCACACTACAGACCCAGCAATTCAAGGCCTTGGTCCACACCAAAACTGAGCATAGGTGCTTAAACAAAAATGTGCACATGTCACAGCAGGCGGATGGTAGACAAAACGCAGCAGGTATCTGATGAAGCATTGTGAAGACATGCTGAGTGAGGGTATGGTGACAGATGCCTGAAGTCTGAGCATTCAGGAGGTGGAGGCAGGAGGATTTGACTTCAAGGTGGTCCTTGACAACATAGAAAGTTCAAGGCCAGCCAGCTTGGCAAAACTGAGAATCACCTGTGAGATGAGAGATTATCATCTTTTAAAAAATTATTTTATCCTGCCAGGTGGTGGTGGCACACACCTTTAATCCCAGCACTTGGGAGGCAGAACCAGGTGGATCTCTGTGATTCAAGCCCAGCCTGGTCTATAGAGCGAGATCCAGGACAGGCTCCAAAACTACAGAGAAAGCCTGTCTCAGAAAAAAAATTTATCATCCTACGTGTATGGGTGTTTTGCCTGTGTGTATGTGCACTGTGTGTATGTGCACTGTGTGTATGTGCACCATGTGCATGCCTGGTGCCTGAGGCCAGAAGAGGGCATCAGATCCTCTAGAACTGGAGTTACAGGTGGTTGTAGGTCACCATGTGAGTGCTAGGAGTTGAACCCAGGGTCCTCTGGAAAGAGAAGCTAGTGCTCTTAACCATTGAGAGCTGGCTCTCCAGCCTTGAGTGGAACCATCCCCTGAACACGGAATCTTTGACTATGTAAGGGGAGCTGGAGGATTCCTCTGCTTATTACATATTTATGGTGTGTGTGTGTGTGTGTGTGTGTGTGTGTGCGCGTGCGCGCGCGCTCTCTCTCTCTCTCTCTCCAGAGTATTTGCCAAAGCAGGCGATGGAGGTCAGAGGACAAGGTGCAGGAATTGGTTGGTTCTTTCCTTCCCAAGGATGGGACTCGGGGATCAGTCTTGGCAGCAAGCACCTTTGCCTGCTGAGCCATATCCCCAGCCCATCTCTCTGCCTCCTGACTGCAGATACAGTGTGACCAGCCTCTTCAAGCTCCTGCTATACCTCGACCTCCCTGCCAGGATGGACTGTGACCAGAACTGCGACCAAAATAAACCGTGTCTCCCTTCAGTTGCCTCATCCAACTTTTATTCGACTGGGAACAGTTGGCAACTTGGCTGCTTATCTTCTTGCAGTCTGAGCTGGAGAAGGGAAACCAAGGCAGGAGGGTGGATGGGAGACGTGGAGGAATTCAGGGAGAGGTGAGGAAGAGGGCAGAAGGGCAGGGCAGGGCAGGGTGCGTGCACAGGTGGATTCTGGGGAGGCACACCCCCTCACAGAGGCACCCTCTGGCCTGACTTGGTGGCCGCAGGAACATCGAGGAAAGACCACAGGTCTGAGACATTTCAGTCCTTCCTGTCATAAGGCGGCTGCCAGGAGGTCACTGTGGAGAGAGAGGGGATGGTCAGCTTGTGAGGCAGAGGAAGGGGCACTATAAAAGGGGAAGAAGCACAGCCAGGCGTGGAGGCACATTCCTGCAGTCGCAGCAACCTCCTACCCCAGCCTCTCAAGTGCTGCTTTCACAGATGAGCCGCTGTGCGCGGCTGAGGTGAAACTGACCAGATTCCTGGTGCAAAGCATGCTGGGAGTGGGCATCTAGTCCATGGGGTTTGGGATGTGATACTCAGTTCCAGACCAAGGTACAGGAACTAATACAAGGTGGAGAGGATGGGATGTGGAGAGAGAAGCTAGGACTCTGCTCTGGCTGGGCCAGCCAGAGCTGCCCAGTAGTAGAGGAGGCAGAGTTTGGAGCACACAAGGAAATGACAGGAAAACAAAATCAAAACAGCCTCGGCTCCACTGTGAGTTCAAGTTCAAGCCAGCTCAGCCAACCAGACAGAACTGTCTCAAATAAAAAAATAATAAAGGTAGCTCAGTGGTGGAGCTCCTGCTGAGAACCCACAATGAGGGGCTGGGGGTGTGGGTCAGTGGTACAGCACCTGCCAAGAATCCCCCAGTGAGGGGCTGGGGGTGTGGCTCAGTGGTAGAGCCCCTGCCTAGAATCCCCCAGTGAGGGGTTGGGGGTGTGGCTCAGTGGTAGAGCCCCTGCCTAGAATCCCACAGTGAGGGGCTGGGGTGTGGCTCAGTGGTAGAGCCCCTGCCTAGAATCCCACAGTGAGGGGCTGGGGTGTGGCTCAGTGGTAGAGCCCCTGCCTAGCATTGTGTGAGGCAGAGAGAGCTCAACTCCCAGTACAAGGGAGAGAAAAAAACAAACAAAACAAAAAAACCAGCTTGGCAGTGGTGGTTCACACTACCAGCACTACAAAGAGAGTTCTAGGTCAGCCTGGTCTACAAATCAAATTGCAGGACAGCCAGGGCTATTACAGAGAAACCCCGTCGTCTTGAAAGACCAAAATAAATAAATGTATAAATGTATAAAATCCAACTGTGAACGCGCTGTGACTGGGGAACAGGACTGCATTCTAGAACACACTGGATTGGACACCAGTCCCTGGGCTGCTCCTACACGGCCCAGCGCATCAGAAAACTGCTTCTGTCAAAGGAACAAAGGTGACCAGGGCCAGACTGCCAGGTCCTTAGCAGCATTTTCTTACTGTTAGATTCACTCATTGTATGTGTTGGTGTTTTGCCTGTCAGGACCCGAGTGCTCGGTGCCCATGGAGGTCCGAAGAGTGCGCTGGGTTCCCTGGAACCGGAGTTAGGAACCGTGAGCCGCCATGTGGTGCTGGGACTCGAACCTAGGTCCTCGGCAAGCGCAACAAGTGCTCTTAACCCAAACCATCTCTACGTCCCTGGCAGCCTTTTGAATTTAAAGACTGTCTCACATAGCCCTCCACGACAGCAAACTCACCGTGTAGCCAAGGATAACCTTGAACTCTTGATCCTCCTGGCCCTACCTCCAAAATGCTGGGATCACAGGCCTGCCCCACAACGCCAACTCTTCTGCTTTATGTTTGTTTTGTTTTGTTTTTTAATGTGTATGCAGTTTGTCTGCATGTATGTCTGAGAACATTGTGTGTGCAGTGCCCTCAGAGACCAGAAGAGGACATCAGATTCCCTGGAACTGGAGTTACAGGTGATTATGAATCACCTTGTCAGTACGGGGACCGAACCCGGGTCCTCTGCAAAAGCAGCCAGTGTGGCCCTAACCGCTGGGACATCTCCCCAGCTCCATTGTTTTGTTTTGTTCAGACATGGTCTCATGAGGCCCAGCCTGGCTCCCAACTCATGGCAATCCTTCTGCCTCAGCCTTGGAAGTGCTCATTCCTGCCTTCCCCCGTGCTGGGGATTTTCAGGGGGAGTGGCGTCACCCAGTTTCTAGAGCGCTGAAGCTGGAACTCTGGGCCTCCTGCGTGGCGGGCAATCACGCCACATCAACCACAGCCTGACTTCCTGCAGCATCTTCCACTCCAGGATCAAGAAGGCCGCTCAAGGAAAGCCCCTTCCCCCATCACCTCCGCGGTTCTGCTCTGCAACCCCTCAGGTAATGTTTCCTAGCCCCCCTGGCTCCAGGGGCCCCTGGGATGTGGCCATTTCCCACCCTGCACTCTGACAGTCCATACACAGGGCAGGCAGGATACAACACCCCAGGGTGGCACCCCCACCCCTCCCAGCAGGCCCCCATACCCCTGCCTCCAGGGTTCACTGGCACTGAGCCAGGGCAGCTTTGATGGCGGTCACCAGTTTCCGAAACTTGCTTTCTGTATCCACGTAGCCATCACCTCTCTGAAGAGAAGAGAGGAGAGAGATGAGCTGGGCCCCAGACACCAACCTAGGCCCTAAGCCGTGTGGTGCCCCCCCCCCCACCCCATGAGGCAGGACACTGACTTACCTTCTTGGAGTGAACCAACTTCCCGGCTACCGTCACTTCAAAGAACCCGGTGACCTGGGGAGTCCCCTCGCCACACTGAGGAAAGAAGGCGTGGGGGGGGGGGGGGCTGAAATGTCCTCTCAGGGACACCCTACCCGCCATGTCCCAAGAGTATAAGTCAAAAGGACAGAGGATCGTCCTAACCCATCCCCATTCACCCCCAGTCCCAAGTGACAGAAAAGGGACCAGTGTGATTCCGTCCCCATTCCAAGACTCACAATGTCCAGGCATCCGGGGAACTCATGTTCTAGCTTCTCCTTGAGCTGGAGATACTGCAAACAGGGTATGGGAGGGAGTTGTTGGGGGCGCATAGCCAGGCCGGGCAAATCCTCCCCGTGGTATACCCACCCTGACCTCCTTCAAGGCACTCCCGAGAAACCCCACTCACCTTGGGCTTGTAGCCTCAAGCTCCACTGGTGGGGGAAGCCAGGGTTGTTGCGGTCCACCAGGGCAGCATGGGGTCCAGGCCGGTACGGGTGTCCAAGTGAGCCGGGCAACAGGACGAGACGAAGTGGGCGAGGGGACAGATAAAGAGGGGCCCAGGTGAGAATGCAGAGGAGGTGACAGAGGCCCTCGAGAGGGGAAGACATGTATGTCACCCACAGAGAGATGGGCAACGGGGCAGAGACCGCAAAGAGAGCCGAGAGGGGGCGAGGGGGCAGCGGGAGGGTGGCAGAGAGATCACAGGATGACAACGGGGAGGGAAACCGAGGCAAGTGAATTAGGACAAAAGCTACCTCTGAAGATTCCCGCCTGGCTGTCACTCGGGAACCCCAGCTCTCCCCAGCACCCTTTTCTCTACTGCAGACCATTTTAGGCCTGGAATCTGGTGCAGCGGCCTCATGGGAGCCACGCCATCAAAGCAGCCTTTTCGAAAGACAGCCTGAAAATCTGGGACTGGTCAGAGCCCTCAAGGGGTCGGGAGGATCACACACACTCGGCCGCAGAGGATCAGGGAACCCAGATTCAATCTGTAATGGGACCTCAAGCGAGCCCGGCTTCATTCCCAGACAGGGTTTCGTTCCCTGTAAAATGGAGAGCTCCCTCAAGAGGCTTCAGGGATGGGGAATCCATCCAGCAGGCACTTTATTCATCACTTACTGCATGCTGGCTGTGTATCAGCTGCAGAAGAAAAAGCCACCAAGAGAAAATGGCTGGCCTTTGTATGCCCGCCTCTCGCAGGGGCACAATTAGAGTGCTGATGGGTTAAATACCACCATCACCTCCCCCCTTCACGCTACAGAAGGGGAACTAAGGCCAGAAAAGGGGCGGGGTTAACAGCCCCAGCACCCACACAGTAAGTTGTTTGTCTTCTGGGTTTTTGTGGGGGTGGGGGGTGGGGGCGTGTGTGTTATACTGGGATCAGAACACGGGACCTGGTGCATTCCAGGCAAACACTGCAGCACCGAGCTACATCCTCACGCCCACTATCCAGCCCACACTACCCCTTTTTTTCTCTTTTGGAAACGGGGAATCTCACTATGTAGCCCTGGCTGCCTCGAACTGGTTAAGCGGACCAGGCTGGCTTGGAACTCACAGAGATCCACCTGCCTCCGCCTCCGAGCGCTGTGACCGGAGGTGTGCGCCACCACCGCCGCCGGCTCAATTCACCCTTTTTCAAGTCCACACTGCGAGGGGCGAGCAACTGCAACTCGCACTACAGTGCAGACACAGGGCATCCACGGAGTTCCCAAGAGCGCTTATGTGCGCCACACCATGCATCCAAGTCTTCCCCACACCCCACAGGACAACCTCCATCCAGCCTTCTCTCACCTGGCGCTGCTCAGAGCGGGGGAAGGGAAACGGCCTGGCGGGAGGCCACGGTCCCCAGAGAAACTCGATGCTACCCTTCCCCTCCCTCAGCGCTGAGTCAAGTGTCCAAAAAGAACCCAAGCATCAGTTCCCACTTTCCCAGGGTGAGACGCCCCCGCTGTTAGATGCGGGGAATCTGCCCGGAGCTGTTATTTCCGTCCCACCCCCTTGGAAGCCCCTCCCTATGGAGGGGTCTGGGGTGCAGTCACCGTACTCAGCCAACAAGATGGGGAGTCCCTGGCACAAAGGACCGGGAACAGAGAAAGGGGGAACCGTGGTCACCAGGACTTACCAATACAAGACTCGAACAGCGAGCGCCATGGCTCCAGATCGCATCCCCGCACAGAGCGAGGACCCGACCACAGAGCAACAAGGACCTCGAGGTCTGCGCGTGGGGCCGTGCGCACAGCCCTACTCCCTAGAGGCGGAGCAAACCAAGTGCACGCGCGGGGTGGGGGGAGCAGGGTAGCGCGGGGACCGAGCCGCCAGGACACGGCGAGGGCTGTGGCCACGCACGCGACCCCCCACGCGGAAGTCCATGCTGTTCCCATGATATCCCGGGGTTGTCTCCATAGACGGCGTCTCTGGGACGAGTCACCTCCGCGCCCTTGGCTGTCCCTTCTCCGTGCTAGAATGGTTCAGACCGCAGGGCGGTGGCTCGAGGCAGAGAATTCGCTGAGACTGAAGTTCAGTTGCAGAGTGGCTGGGAGGGGCTGCGCGGGGAAATTGAGGCACACGACGCATGCGCCCCATCCTCCTTGAGGGAACCGGCAATTGGGGTGGGGTCTCCAGCCCTGACTGATTCAGGGTAGATGAACCCTCGGCCTGAAAAAGTGAAGCTGGGAGTCCTAGCGTGCACTTCGGGCCCAGCTGTCTCATTTCAGCCTGGCGGCTGGACCCCAGCGTAACCCCCAAAAGTGTGCAACCTCTCTTTTTGCGCCTCCGCGCAGAAAGGGTACATAGAAAGTTATGGAACGGAGCGTGGGCTGTAGCTCAGTTAGTAGAGTACTTTCCTAGCAGGAAGCCCTGTCCCCAGGACCACATAAGCTGCTGGCGGTGGCACAAGCCTGTAATCCCAGAATTTGGGAAGAGGAGAGTGAAGGGTTATGAGTTCAAGGTTATCCTTGCTAGTCTAGGCTGTGCGACCAGTTGTCTAAAAGAGACAACAACAAAAAAGCCAGGTGTTGCCTTTAATCCCAGCAGCCGAGAAATCTCTGTAAGTTCGAGGCCAGCCTAGGCTACGTAGAGAGTTCCAGGACAGACAGGTCTACATAGACTGGCTCAAAAAACAAACAAAAATTAATTAATTAATTAATTAATTAATTAACTGTGAAAGTGGACGATCTGATTTAAGGGTTTCGGACTCTTGAGCCTCAGTTTCTCCTAATGGAAGCTGGGCATATTCCCTCGCAGGAGATATTTGTTCACACAGAAATTATGTATTGCTCTCTAGTTTCTTGTCCTCCACACCCTATGGGTGCACATCCCCATACCCCTATAATCCCTCCCCTGCCAAGGATGGCTCATCAGGAGAGATCTTCATCTCACACCTGACACCCTCTAACTTGCAGTCACTAGTTACTCCCACCAATGGCCAACTCGGGTCCAAAGAAGGAAACGTCAGTCTCCTTCACCTACCTCCCTTTGTAACCTAGCCTTCATGCAGGTGGTGGGCTTCGGTTCTCCCACGCAAGAATGAAATTAGAATCATTCATTTCCCCCTCGACCTCACAGGAGTGAGTTGGCAACGGAGGATTTCTTTTTTTTTTTTTTTTTTTTTTTTTTTTTTTTTTTTTTTTTTTTTTTTGGTTTTTCGAGACAGGGTTTCTCTTGTGTAGCTTTGCGCCTTTCCTGGAACTCACTTGGTAGCCCAGGCTGGCCTCGAACTCACAGAGATCCACCTGCCTCTGCCTCCCAAGTGCTGGGATTAAAGGCGTGCGCCACCACCGCCCGGCAGCAACGGAGGATTTCTTATGGCGTAAGAAAAATACACTTCCCTAAAAGGATGGTGTGTTCATGCCCTCAGACTCCTGGAACGACTCCGGAATCTGCCGTGTGTGCTGGGGAGAACTCAATGAAGATAACCAGAAACCTTCCTCTGTCCTCACTGGGCATCTCTGGCAGGCTAATTGCAGTGTCCCGTCCTCTCTGTCTACAGAGCGTGGACCTGTGATCACAGTCTGAGAAGGAATAATGATCCGGTCTTGGAGAACGATGAACATAGTCCAGTGTGAATGTTCATAGCTCGAATTCTCCTGTGGTTCCCAATATCCTTGAGACAACATCCCAAACCTTAGCATGCCCCATCCCATGGTACTTTGGCCTGTAGGGCCCCTCTGGCCCTTTCTTCCAATGCCCCAGTGACAGGGACCACTGAGATTCTAGCATGGGACCTCAGCCACATTCCTGTCTCAGGGCCTTTGCTGGTTTAACCCTCTCACTCCTGATTCCTGCTCTTCCTCCAAGAATCAGCTACAACATGGAGGGGAAACAGTTCCTTCTGGAAAAGTCTGCCTTGTGTACAACGCAGCTGGACCTATTTATTTGCCCTTACAAAGTGCTTCAACCCCAGTGGCTTAAATCACAGACATGCCTCTTCTCACACCCCTGGAGGCCAGAAATCTGAGATCAGGGTAGCTGCGGGGCTGGTTACACCCAGGACTGGAAGGAAAACTCTGACCCTTACCAGTCAGTATCCATCTTAGGAGCTGCGTGGCTATGGGAGAGTTATTTGCCAGCTAAGGGGTTAGTTGGGTGGTTAACAGTAAAAGATATGCGCCATCACCTCCTGGCTAGCAAATTCTTTAAGGAAAAAAAATGGCTCATGAAAAAAAAAAAAAAAACTAATTTAAAATCTTGGCTTAATCTTTGACTTGGTCAGTTGTAAACTACATCCTTTGAGAAATATAACTTCCTAAGCCCCAAAATCATATTCATGGGTGCTAGGGAGACGACTCTTGACTCCGTGGGTAAAGTGCTCTACATATGAGCATGAGGGTCCTGAGTTCGACCCCCAGTGATGACACAAATGCTAAGGCCTGTGTGGCACCTGTATACGCTCAGCACTGGAGAGGCAGGACAAACAGACAGCCCTGGAGCTAGCTAGCTGAACACCCAGCCTAGGCAAATCTAAAACTCTTCGATTCAATGGGAGACCCTCTCCCACAAAAAGATTGGGGTGGGGCCTGCAAAGTACCACAGTGGCAGAGCACTTGCCCAGCATGCAACTGGTCCTGGGTTCAATCCCCAGCACCCCCAAAAACCCGAACCAACAATATGGTAGAGAGTAACTGAGAAAGACACCTGACATTGACCTCTGACCTATACACACAAAACATACACAGACATACAAACACACATGCAGGCACACTCAATGAGTACACACATACACAAGTCATATAATAGGTGTTATTAAAGACATTTAGTTCCTGTTCTTTTTCTATTTTTTATTTATTTGTTTATGTATTTATTCATTTGTTTGTTTGTTTGTTTTTTGAGATAGGGTTTCTCTGTGTAGCCCTGGCTGTCCTGGAACTCCCTGGGTAGACCAGGCTGGTCTCGAACTCACAGAGATCCCCCTGCCTCCTGAGTGCTACCACTGCCCAGACATTTTTTCTATTTTTTAACGACAGGGTCTGCCAGGCGGTGGTGGCGCATGCCTTTAATCCCAGCACTCGGGAGGCAGAGGCAGGCAGATCTCTGTGAGTTCGAGGCCAGCCTGGTCTACAGAGTGTGTTCCAGGACAGGCTCCAAAGCTACACAGAGAAACCCTGTCTGGGCGGGGGGGGGGACAGGGTCTCATAAACTGGGCATGGTGGCACACATCTTTAATCCCAGCACTCAAGAGGCAGAGAGGCAAGCAGATCTCTGTGAGTTCCAGACCAGCCTGGGCTACATAGTGAAACCCTGTCTTGAAGAAATAAAAAACAAGGGCTGGAGAGATGGCTCAGTGGTTAAGAGGACCTGCATTCAGTTTCCAGAACCACTTCTGGCATCCCACAACTGCCTGTAACTCCAACTCCAGGGGTCTCTGACACCTCTGCCAGGCAGAAAACCTGCACTCACAGCCACATAGCCACAGTATACATATGCATAACTAAACATAACACAATTTGCTGTGGGATGCCTTTCCGTAAGCTGTGAATATGTGTTGCTCTGATTGGTTAATAAATAAAGCTGCATTGGCCTATGGCAGGGCAGGATGGAGCCAGGCGGGAAATCCAAGAGAGTAAGAGGAGAAAGGAGAGTGGGGGGAGGTGCCGAACTGCGGTCCAAAGAACAGCATGTAGTGGGATGCAGGTAAAGCCACGGAACACGTGGTGATACAGAGATTAATAGTTATGACTTAGGGTATAAGAGCTAGCTAGTAAGAAGCCTGAGCCATAGACCATAGAATTTGCAATTAATATTAAGCCTCTGAGTGATTATCTTCTAAGTAGCTGCGGGACCGGGCAGACCAGAGAAAGAAGGGACCAAGAGGCTGGATGGGACCAGAGAAACTTACAGCTGCAAAAGTAAATCTTTAAAAGTTTTCCAATCTTAAAATAAAACCTTCATTCCTACAACCTGGTCCTCACACAGCCACCAGAGGGCACCAGGTCACGCTGGCCACAGCCTGCGCTCTCTCTGCTGGCACAGTCCTCAGGAAGGGCCACCAACCTCTCTGCACGATCTGGTCCCTTATCTCTGATGTCATCCCCCACCTATTCCCTCCTCACCCTGCTGAAGCCGCATGGGAATCTTGTTTTTGTTTGTTTGTTTGTTTGGTTGGTTGGTTGGTTGGTTGGTTGGTTGGTTTTTCAAGACAGGGTTTGTCTGTGCAGCTTTGCGCCTTTCCTGGAACTCACTTTGGAGACCAGGCTGGCCTTGAACTCACAGAGATCAGCCTGCCTCTGCCTCCTGAGTGCTGGGATTAAAGGTGTGTGCCACCACCGCCCGGCTGTTTTTGTTTTTTTGAGACAGGGTTTCTCTGTGTAACCACCATGGCTATCCTGGAACTCACTTTGTAGACTAGGGTGGCATCTAACTCAGAGCTCTGCCTCTGCCTCCGGAGAGTGCTGGGATTAAAGGCATGTGTCACCATACCTGGCTCCCTTTTTTTTTTTTTTTTTTTTTTTTTTTTTTTTTTTTCCTGGCTCCCTTTTTTAATCGAAATAAATTTCTGAATTTATTTTTGATTTTATGTGTATGTTGTGCCTGCATGTACATATGCGCATCACGTGCATACAGTGCCAGTGAATCCCAGAAGAGGGCACTGGATCCCCGGAGACTGGAGTTACAAATGGTTGTGAGTCATCATGTGGTTGCTGGGAATTGAACCCAGGTCCTCTAGAAGAGCAGCCAGTGCTCTGAACCACTGAGCCATCTCTCCAGCTTTTTTATTAGAATTCAAGCAGCAAGGTCAGGGGCTGGATTGGTGACTCCGTGGTTGAGAATGCTTGCTGCTCTTTCAGAGATCCGAACTTCTGTTCCCAGCAACCACGTCAGCAGGCTCACAACCAGCTGTGATTCCAGCTCTGGGAGATCTGGCACCCTCTTCTGGCCTCTGCAGTTCCATCCGTGCGCGCGCGCACACACACACACACACACACACACACACACACACACACACACACACGAGGGGGTGGGGGAGAGAATACAATAATAAACTTTTTTGTTTGTTTGTTTGTTTGAGATAGTCTTACTATGCAGCTCTGGCTGTCCTGGAACACACAGAGATCTGCCTACCTCTCAAGTGCTGGGATTAAAGACATGATACCATGCCTGGCCATTTTTATTTTATTTATTTTATTTTGTTTTTTTAATTTTTGAAAATTTATTTATTATATATACAGTATTCTGCTTGCATGTCAGAAGAGGGAACTAGATTTCACTACAGATGGTTGTGAGCCAGCATGTGGTTGCTAGGAATTGAACTCAGGACCTCTGGAAGAGCAACCAGTGCTCTTAACTGCTAAGCCATGCCTGGTTGCTCTTCCAGTGGTCCTGAGTTCAATTCCCAGCAACCACATGGTAGCTCACAACCATCTGTAATGAGATCTGATGCCCTCTTCTGTCATGCAGGCATACATGCAAATAGAGCACTCATATGCATAAATAGATAAATCTTTTTTGTTTTATTTTCTTTTTTGTTTTTCGAGACAGTGTTTCTCTGTGTAGTTTTGTGCCTTTACTGGATCTCACTCTGTAGACCAGGCTGGCCTCGAACCCACAGAGATCCGCCTGGCTCTGCCTCCCGAGTGCTGGGATTAAAGGCATGTGCCACCACCGCCCTGCCAATAAATAAATCTTTAGGAAAAAAAAAAAAAAAAAAAGCAAGGTCGGGAATATGGAAGATCAGCTGGTGTCTGAGATACCCAAGCTGATCAAACAGATCAGAGAAATGACAGGATTCTGGGAAGAACATCAAATCAAGTCTGACAGGCTCCCACTGGGTCCCAAAGAGCCCTCCAGAGGACCATACACAAGACACCATTGCCTTTTCCCCAATAAGCTTCTCAACCAGAATGTCTTCTAGCACTTTATGATCTTTCTTTTCTCTCACCGACTGATTATTTAGAAACAGGGTCTTGCTATGTGACCCAGGTTAGACCATGAGTTCTTCGGCCTCCCAAGGGCTATAGCAACACTTGTATATAACATCCCTGCCTCTAACGCATCTGTAACAGACGTAACTGTGGGTAAGGAAGCGTCCAAGAAAGCCTCTGCCTACACCAGGAAGGAGACCACCCCGACTGTCCCATGGGAAATCTTGGACTAATACTGCTGAGTCCAGGTACCAGCCGCAAGGCCTTGCTCAGTCCTTTCTGGCTCTGGGCTATGTACTTTCGATTTCTCTCCTGCTAAAAATAAACTCTGACCCTTACTCCACCTGTGCTCCAGTGTGAACTCTCCAGAAACAGGAGAGCGGAGTCAGTGATTGTGGTTGTTGGGTCAGAGGAAGTGTGGGAGGAGGCATCTCCCCACCCATAGCCTCCACCTCTTGGATTAGCCCGATTTGAACATGGCCCACAGTGAGATCCTATGATACTTGACCTTTGGTGTCTCATGTAGCAAAATAGTTTTAAATTTCATGATGTTGCTCTAAATGGTGGGCCAGTGAGAAGACTCAGGTGTTTGCTGCGAAGCCTGACGGCCTGAGTTCAAACCCTGGAACTCACGTGGTGGAAGAAGAGGACCAACTCCTGCAAAAATTGTCCTCTGACCCCACCTATACCTGCCCATGGCTAACAACACAAGCAAAAGCGAAGCACACTGCTGGGCGTGTCTGTGGAGGGTTCCAGAGAGGATGAGATCCCAAGGGCTCTGGCCCCACGCATCACTGGTGTCTCAAGGGGTTTACCATATGACTGATGGCTGGGGGGTGGCCAAAGGCAGGGGGTGGGCCCAGCTGGAGAAACTGTCACCAGGGCTTGCCCTCAGCATACATCTTGTCCTGTCCGTCCTTTGTTTACTCTCTGCTTCTGGGACACCTTGAGTGAACTGTTCTCTTCAACCACGCCCTCCCCACCATGAACCTCTAAAACCATGAATGGAAACAATTCAAGGCTGGAAGGACAGCTGAGAAGTTAAGAGGATTTGGTGCTCTTTCAGAGGACCCAGGATCAGCCGGGTGGTGGTGGTGGTGGTGGTGGTGGTGGTGGTGGTGGTGGTGGTGCACGCCTTTAATCCCAGCACTCGGGAGGCCTGTGAGTTCGAGGCCAGCTTGGGCTACACAGTGAATTCCAGGAAAGGTGCAAAGCTACACAAAGAAACCCTGTCTCCGGGGAAACAAAACAAAACAAAACAACAGAAAACAAAAACAAAAAAACAACAAAAACCAAAAAAAAAAAAAAAAAAAAAGGACCCAGGATCAATCCCCAGCACCAGGATCAACCACTGAGCCACACCCCAGCCCCTCACTGGGAGATTCTAGGCCGGGGGCTCTACCACTGAGCCACACCCCCAGCCCCTCACTGGGGGATTCTAGGCAGGGGCTCTACCACTGAGCCACACCCCCAGCCCCTCACTGGGGGATTCTAGGCAGGGCTCTACCACTGAGCCACACCTCCAGCCCCTCACTGGGGGATTCTAGGCAGGGGCTCTACCACTGAGCCACACCCCAGCCCCTCACTGGGGGGTTCTAGGCAGGGTCTCTACCACTGAGCCACACCTCCAGCCCCTCGCTGGGGGATTCTAGCAGGCACTATACCAGTCAGCTATCTTGTTCTCCCTATGGGCTATTCTGACTCTTTCCAGCAGGGTAGTACCCCACCTGCTTCTTCAGAAGGTAGCCACCATAATCTTCCCTTTTTAGTTTGTGCCTGGTTGCCAAAGTCAAGAGTTGTTTCCCGTCAACCCCAGCAGTCACGAGGAGCAGAGGCAGAAAGTTCTCTGTAAACCCAGGAGCAGCCGGGATTAAGAATTTCTCCCTGTGGTTCCTGGCTAGCTGTATTTTCTATGCAGCTGGCTCAGATTTTTAGACCATTTTCTTCCAGGGGTGTTTGTCATTTGGTTTGCAGCAGCTCTTTGGGGTGAATCTGAGTTCTGTTACAAGATTACACTCCTCCCAGGCTGTTTCTGGGCTGTAGATGGGGTCTTGTTAGGCAGAAATGCTCAGTGGTTTTAGATTTCCTTTTTGTGGTTTCTCTGGAACTCTTTGTGGACCAACCTGGCCTCGAACTAGATCTGTCTGCCTTTGCCTCCCGAGTGCTGCTGGGATTAAAGGCGTGCACCATCACCACCTGTTTTTTTTTTTTTTTTTTTTTTTTTTAATTTCCTGGAGCTGAGGACCAAACGCAGGGCTTGCCTAGCAAGCACTCTACCACTGAGCTAAATCCCCAACCCCTTGTTTTGTTTCTGCCCTTTAGAATGGTTCCTCCAGGATAAGGTCTTCATTTAAATAAAAAAAAAAAAAAAAAAAAAAAAAAAAAAAAAAAAAAAAAAAAAGAAGCAGGCACTTTATAAAATAAACAGGTGAAGGGGAGAGACCCTGGTCAGATTCCACCCACGTCCCCCATAAAGCCTATCCGGAAGGCTATTCCTGTCATCCTCCCCCTCCCATCCTGGAAAGGAATGTTCTGTAGACTGGAAAACAGTGCTTTATGTGTGGGCGGGACAGATGGCAGGGGAAGGAGTAGGAATGGAAGTTGCTGAAGCACATAAAAAACATCTTAGGTGATGCTTCGGAGTCTCCGACACAGAATGTCCACACTGACAGGGAGCCTAGGACTCACTGGAGGAAGTGCTGGGCCAGAGAAGGCCACTGTGGTGGGTGATGGCACAGGTTGGGTGGGGTGGCCCTGGCCACCATGTCCCTGAGTGTGCAGCCTGGCCCCTCAAGGCGAACTTGGGAACCTCCGTGAGACTGCAGGAAACGCGTGAGTTCCACAAGCAGTAAAGAGACCGTGCCCCATCTGGCACTGCCATCAGGAGCAACCTAGGAGGAAGGGAGGGAGCCTGGTTCACTCCAGGCTGCCGACCCACATTCCAATTTCAACTCCTGGGCCTGTTGCAGGGCTGTGACCTCCTTTCTGCAGGTGACTTAAGCTTTTTAGTGCTTCCAGCACAGTGTAGGATAGTGCCCTTGACACTGGATGATGACCCGCCAGGGAAGTGATTTAGGATTCTCTCCAGCCGTGTTTGCTGACTGCTGATACAATGGGGTTAGGAAAAAAAAAAAAAGACAAACGAGTCCTTTTCACAGGCTGATATCACTCCTGGGGGCTATGAGGAAACAAGGGAATCTGGGAGAAAGCTTAAGGCCTGGCACTTCAAGAATGGGAGGAAGTGTGTACGGGCCAGGGGTTTTTGTGTTCTGGTGCTGGGTGGGACTGATCGTCCACTTTGGCATGCAATCAACAAACTCCTTGCCAAGTCACAGGGGCAGCAGGAGTCCAGCAAGTTCATTATTTTTCTCCCAGTGTTTCCAGTTTTTCTCTACTAAACCAACCTTTTATTTCCTTTTAAGACAAAGTCTCAGAACTGGGGCAGAACGCTTGCCGGGACATTCAGTACTTAGCACCATATAAAACCAAGCTTGGTAGTGTATGTCTGTAATCCCAGCTCAGAAGGTAGTCAGGAGGATCAGGAGTTCAAGGCTCTCTGCTGTGACCTAGGAAATTCAAAGCTAGCCTGGGCTACTTGAGACCCTCATCTCAACTTAAAAAGAGGTGGGGAAGACTAAAGAGATGGTTTAGCACTTCAGTTTGCTGATCTTTGAGGACCAGTCAGTTCTGGTGGCTTACAACTGTGTCTCCCTCCAGGGTATCTCAAGGCCCACTCTGGCTTCTATGAGCAACACACACCAACATTAAAAATAATAGTAATAACTTAAGTGGAGAACCGTTTCAGCAGTTAAGAGCACTGGCTACTCTTCCAGAGGACCCAGGTTCAATTTCCAGCACCCATATGATGTTTGAAAACCATGTGTAACTCCAGCTCCAGGGTCCTCTCAGTTCAAGGAGAATCAAAGTTCTAGAGACACTGGCCACTGCGAAGTTCTGGCTGGATCCTCTTACCCTTCACCCACCCTCAAGCGGCAGAGTAGTGCAGCTTTCTGAGTGGGTGCATGGGGAAGGGTGTGTGGGGGGGGAAGGTCCCTAGAGACCTCTTTCTAGGCTGGCCTAGAGGGCTGCTGGATTTGTTCGTCTGCAGCTTGGAAGTCAGGGACACTTGACATTTTCACTCTGGCTCCAAAACCCTTCCACTCTAGAGCAGGAGACGGGTCACACAAGGGTTCCTGGGAGTGGGGGTGAATATGTACACATGTACAAAAACCTCAAGATTCTTTTTTCCTTTGGTTTTTCCAAGACAGGGTTTCTCTGTGTAGCTTTGCGCCTTTCCTGGAACTCACTTGGTAGCCCAGGCTGGCCTCGAATTCAGAGATCCACCTGCCTCTGCCTCCCGAGTGCTGGGATTAAAGGCATGCGCCACCACCGCCCGGCAAGATTCTTTTTTTTTTTTTTTTTTTTTTTTTTTTTTGGTTTTTCGAGACAGGGTTTCTCTGTGTAGCTTTGTGCCTTTCCTGGAACTCACTTGGTAGCCCAGGCTGGCCTCGAACTCACAGAGATCCGCCTGCCTCTGCCTCCCGAGTGCTGGGATTAAAGGCGTGCGCCACCACCGCCCGGCAAGATTCTTATATATAAAAAAAAACTGCACAAGCCAGGCAAGGCCGATTGTTCAGCATTCATGAGCTCAAGGCCATCCAAGGCTATAATGAGAACCTGTCTCAAGAAAGGAGTATGAAAGCTGAAGGACCGGGAGTTCAAGGGCACCCTCAGCTACATAGTTTTTGGGTCAGCCTGAGCTACATGAGAGCCTGTCTACACAAATATAGCAAACCAAAATCTCAAGTCTATTACATTCTTTTATTTTTCTTCAGAGCGGAGGACCAAACTCAGGGCTTTGCGCTTGCTAGGCAAGCACTCTACCACTGAGCTAAATCCTCAAGCCCTTACATTCTTTTAAAATGAAGATTTAGGGCTGGAGAGACAACCCAGGGTTTAAAGGCTTCCAGAGTACCTGGGCTCAATTCCCAGGACCCACATAACGGCTCACAACCATCTATAATTCCAGTCCCGAGGATCCCCTACCATCTCCTGGCCTCTGTGGGCACCATGCATGAGGTGCACAGACATGCACGTAGGCAAAACACTTAATTTTATTAAGGGCCAGATTCCAGCAGAGGCTGGCACATCTCCAAGTTTGAGGCCAGCCTGGTCTACACAATGAGATGTGTCAAACCAAAAATAAGACCAAAAAATTTACAAAGTTGATTTGTACATATGCCTGAGTGCATGTGTGTGCACTATCTGCACATTGACGTAAGAGGCCAGAAGAGGCCCCTGGATCCCCTGAACCTGACTTTACAGGTGGTTATAGGCCCTGATGTGGGTACTGGGGACTGAACCCAGGTCCTCTGCAAAAGCAGCAAGCTCTCAGGTACTAAGCCACCTCTCCAGCTCCGTTTTCTCCCGTTAAGGATGTAAACTTGGTAAACAAAGGGAAGAGGGACCCTCCCTGATCCCCCAAGGAGCTTGGATTAGCCTTGGACTTGCTGGAAGGGCAGGTCTGAATCACGAGGGGATGAAGATAAAGAATTCTCATGGTGCTCGGGTCACTTAGCTTTCCTCTCTCCCGGATTCCTGTCTCAAGTGTTTGACATTTGGATACATGACTGACCCGCTGCTTTAGAGACACTTTATAGTCATGGCGCTTAAAATCGCATCTGTCACGTACACCGGCAAGCGCGGTGGTGCTTGCCTGCTATCCCAGAACTGGGGGAGGAAGCAGAGTGCCCCTCAGTTACATAGTGTGAGGCTACATGAGACCCCATCTAAACAACAAAAGCACAAAAATAATAAAAACGGAAGTTGCAAGAAGATCAACAGAACGCCAAGGGTGACAAACGCCACACGGAGAGGGACTAGAGAACCAGGAGGCGCTACAATTTACAACCGGATGTGAAGGGAGACTGCAGAGAGACCTGACGCTGGAGCGAAGACCTGAAGGAACCCAAGAGGAAACCCTGTGATTATCCACAGGACGAGCGTCCCTGGAGGTGGATGTGAGGGGGTGTGGCTCAGTGGTAGAGCACCAGCAGAGCTGTGGTCTCCAACACTCGGCACAGGTGGCAGGCTCTGCCAGAGGGGCTGTGCTACGGACATCCTGGGGCAGAGGGGGGGGGGGCGGGGGAGGGACGGACGGACGGACACACGACACACGCTTCAGGAGAGGAGACACTGCTTGCAAGAAGAAAGTAACAGGACCCCGGGGCGGTCACAGCACTTTATTGAGGGGCGGGGCTCCAACATCTGCACAGCTACAACCTGAGGACAGAGGGCAGAGGTGAGGTGGTGAGCAGAGGGGCACGCCCCAGGCTTTCACACCCGATGCCCCTCTGGCTTAGGACTTTTGTTCCCCTTGGGCACCCTCTCCACCCCTACTCCGATTCCAGAACCCCGCAATGGTTGGCCAGTCGGCGTTTGGGAAGGGCCCCGACCGGGCAGCTTTCAAAGGGAGGGCAGGCTACTGTGGGGTGGGCAGGTCGGAGCCGGGCTCACAGGACGCGGGCGGCCACACCCGGAAGGCCTCACTCACTGTATCTCCCGGAAGGCCCGCTTCTCCACCAGCTTCACTTTGTATTTGCGCTTGAACCTGGAGAAGGAGCAAACCGGTGAGCGCCCCGACCTCAGAAGGGGTGGGGTCCCCACCTCCCCTCCTTCCCCCTGCAGCAGGTCTCACTTGGCGCGTTCCCGGGGCTCGATCATATTCCTCTTCTGGAAGCTCTTGAACCTGTCTCGGAGTATGTTACCTTCTGGCTGTGGAACAGAGGGCAGAGGACTCAGCAGGGTCTGGGAGGAAGAAGCCAGGCCCTGCACAGTGCTGGGGTCCAGAGGGAGCTCAGGACTGTACCGGAGTCAATGTGTGCTATCCCAGCCAGACTCCAGATGTGCAGAGCTCGAGGAGACCCACCAGGACTGACACGAGACAGGCTGTGTGTGTGTGTGTGTGTGTGTGTGTGTGTGTGTGTGTGACAGAAGGCCTTCTGAGGGTCAGAGGCTCACACCAGAACCTCCCCACCCCACCCCACCTTGTGCCCTCAGACCCCAGGCAGTGGCCCAACCGGCGCAGCCCAGGGCAGCCATGGTGTCGCCCACAGCCCGAGGGCACGGGGAGCAAGGATGGTTATCATCACCGGGCACAGGGTCCCCGCAGCACCCTGCCACCCTCAAGGAAAGTACCTTCAATGTCCTGAGTGAGCCCGACAGCTCGGAGCTGAGCTGCACATCAATGTCAGGGTCCTGGTACCTGTAGAAGACAGGGTTGAGGCCATTCAGGGGAAAGCACCACAATGCAGCCTGGAGACTCCGCCTCCTGGAACCCAGCCCGGGCCTCACTTGAGCCGCCCCAGCCTGCGGGGCTTGTCAGCCTCTGCCAGTCGCCGCAGGCGCCGCTGCTCCCTCCGGCGTGCCAGCTCTGCCAGCCTGCGCGCCACCTGGGCCTTGATCCCACGCAGCCTGAAGAGCTCCTGATGCTGAAGCCGGGCTGCGCGCAGTGCGGCCTGCTGCACCCGCTGGGGACAGAGGAAGAGCTCAGTCAGCCTAGGCCGTCCCCTTCCAAGGCCACACCTCGCCACCACCTTTGATGACGCTGCTTTCAGGTCACCCAACAGCCGTTTGCCTCATCATCCACTTCTCTAGGTGGCCCTGAGCTGATTGAGAAGGCCCACGGGCAGCTCGGCAGGCCCACAGGGCAGGGTGCTCACCAGCTTTCGGGCAGCCTTCTCCCGTCGCCGCTGCTGCTCTGTCTTCTTCTCCATCCTCTTCTCAGCACCGGCAGGGCCAGCGGGTGAGGTCTCGGCCCCATGGTCAGCCTCCGGCCGCTCAACGCTGCCTGGCTCATCCTCGCCATCAGACTCCTCCAGCAGGCCCTCGCACATCTCCCGAAACACAGACTCCTAGGGAGCATGGTGATCAGCACTGGGGGTGGAGGGGGCGTCAAGTGGGGTTACAGGTAGCCACAAATGGTGAATGGGGCTCACCTGGGTGGCAGCTTGCTCTGTGGTGGGCAGGGCCAGCTGCCGCTCCAGCTTTTCTGCCTCTTTCTCACGCTGCAGCTCCACCTCGTGGGCCTCTCGAAGCAGGGCCTGGGCAGGGGTGAGATTTCAGGGAGAATCTAGTGTCAAGACTGCCCTCCTGATCCCACCCCATGCCGGGGCCTCAGCTGTGGTCCCAGCCCATGGCTCCACCCTCTGCACACGCCCAGCGGAGTCCGCGCCGCCACCCTCACCCCCACACCACGCTGGGTTCTGGTTAGACGGTCTGGTCCCTGAATAGGCAAGCTCCAGGGAGGGGAGCGAAGTGGGGCCTGAGCTGAGGGGACTGTGGGGGAGGGCTGATGGGAACCAGGACTCCAACAGGTGAGACCTGCACCTCGTTAGGCCAGACACCCACTACACACCTACCTGGTGATCTTCAAAGGTTGGGTTGTAGGAGGCTCCTGCAGGAATCACCTCTACTGCAGGCACCTGGGAGGGCTTGATGTGGAGGCGTGGTGGCCGCTGCAGGAAGACAAGACCGGGGAGGTGGGGTGAGCTCCATGCCACAAACCATCAGCGTACCCCTAAAATGCCCACACTGAACCTTCAAGACCAGTGTGAGAATATTAAGTAGGCCTCAAGAGGACTGAAGTACTTTTCTTTTCTTTCCTTTTTTTTTTTTTTTTTTTTTTGGGTTTTTCAAGACAGGGTTTCTCTGTGTCTTGGTGCCTGGATCTCGCTTTATAGCCCAGGCTGGCCTCAAACTCAGAGATCTGCCTGGCTCTGCCTCCTGAGTACTGCCCGGCTCTGAAGAACTATTAAAGGCTTCACCCTGCACCCTTGTCTACACTCAGCCTTCCACCATGTAAGGACACAGATACCAGGCTCCCCCCCTCCCAGGAGCAAAGGCACCATCAGTCTATCTCAGGGTTCCACTGTGGAGATATAAAGGACCAGAAGCCAGAGATGGAGCTCTCCCACACAGGTGCCATGGTGGAGGCTACAGGCTGGTCAGCCACCTACAGGACCTCACACTCTGCACAGGGAACATCTGTCCTTGGGTGAGCAAGCTCCCCAGAGAGGGTTTTGCAGAGCTCTCCTACAAGCCACAAGACCACTGAGGGAGAGGGGCAGCACCCCAATGGTCTACAAGCACTAGCACACTGCCACCTTGGCTGGGCTGTGGGCATTCTGCTGTCTGTCACAGCAAGGACTGGGTGACAATTCTAATGTCCACATGATCCACAAGTCCCCAGAGGATACGAGGAACAGAAAATCCAGGGCCAACCAAGATCTTCCGACTGAAAACCTCAGGTGAACAGTGTTCACTACATCAAGCTTTCTTTTTTTTTTTTTTTTTTGGTTTTTCGAGACAGGGTTTCTCTGTGTAGCTTTGTGCCTTTCCTGGGACTCACTTGGTAGCCCAGGCTGGCCTCGAACTCACAGAGATCCGCCTGGCTCTGCCTCCCGAGTGCTGGGATTAAAGGCGTGCGCCACCACCGCCCGGCTACATCAAGCTTTCTTTGTTTTGGTTTTTTTTTGAGACAGGGTTTCTCTGTGTAGCTTTGGAGCCTGTCCTGGAACTCGCTATGTAGACCAGGCTGACCTTGAACTCACAGAGATCCGCCTGGCTCTGCGTCCCAAGTGCTGGGATTAAAGGCGTGTGCCACCACTGCCCGGCTACATCAAGCTTTCTCGCCCACCCCCAACTAGTCTCCCCCCCAGTATAGGTCCTATACTGAGTGGTGCCCTAGTATCCCAAATTCCCCCACACCGGAGCCTATGAATTATGGGGCTACCGCCTTAGGACTCTGCCCCTTTCTGCCTATGGCTGGCTTGCTTCTCCACGTCTCTAGCCCCAAAGGCTTTTCTCCAGCAACAGCTCCTGGCCTCCCTGAAGCCTGTCCCCTAACCTCTCATTCCCTGGAGACACACAACACATGGACACAAAGGATGAGGTTCCCTCCAGCTCCACAGCACCTGGCTCCCGGAAGCCAGGCCCAGAGCTCAAGATGGTGGCCACAAATCAAACTCCAACTCACAGTGCCAGCAGTTTCCAGGTATTTCCTCTCTAACCTGCACCTCCCCGCTGTCCTAAGCAGGCTGTCACCACACTCTACAGTTAGAGGAGCCAATGGAGGCACTGAAGGGAGGTCACCTTCCCAGGGTGAGTCACCATGGGAGCTAGGACATGGGCCTAGGATGGCGGGCTGAGGCAGACAGGGAGACCACCGAGAGCTGCCCTCCCTACCCCCCTGCTCGCCTGCGCGACCTTACCCTCACGCCTTTCTTCTTGGTCTGCTCCAGAAAAAACGTGTCCTGACCAACCAACGGCTTGTCCAGGGGGTCTGAGGGGAGAGAGAGCAACTGCGGCAGGCTTTCTCCAGGGACCCTGCCAGCCCCTCCGCACCACCGACATCCAGGCGAGGGGAGAAGATGCTCAAACCCCCACGGCCTCCAACCACACCGAGACGGGATCCGGGAAGTGGGGGAGACTGAAGGCTGAGAGGGAGCTCCCACAAGCAGGAAGGGTGGCACTGAGGATCTCAGACCCCACAGTGGAAGACTGTCACACCAACACCTGTGGCACATGCCCTTGGACGCCACATTCTTAGTGTGGATAACGCCCCATGGCAGTCCCGCCCATCTGTAAGTGAGAGCAAAATCACTCACTGTTTGGGTTCCAGAGGTCATAGAAGGGCCGCTCAATGATGTCCTGTAGGGCAGGTTTGGCCTTTGGTGCAGGAGGGCTGAGGAGCCGGGCCTGTGCCTTGCGCACCTCCCTGGGCACCTCACCCTGCTTCGCCAGCTTCTCCCATAGCTCCTCCTTTCGTCTGAGCTTCTTGGCATTGGGGACCTGGTGTGCGAGGATGCTGGGTAAGGGGAGAGCGGCATCTGGTAAGGCAACAGCTGAGCAGTGGCCACCTCCTTCCAGGTGGGCTCTCCCTGCCTCAGCAGACTTTCGCCTGCCTATCTCAGAGTAGCCTCCTTGTGAACTGGCTCAACACACACTCATGTCCACTACTGCAGGTGGATCTGAGCATCCAGAACACGACACCTCCCCACACTCCATCTCAGGGCAGCCTGGCCTGCTAGCCTATCCTCTCCTAGGGCAGACACTAAGCCTATATCACCTACACACTGGAGCCTCTCTACCCAACAGCCCCTAGCTCGTCCAGGTTGCCCTGCTGCCTTGGTACCAGGAATGAATCCTCTAAGACACTCTCCAGAGATCCAGCTGCACCCTAGCCTGCCCCCCTCAACTGTTCCCATCACCCCACATTTCTGCAGAGACTTCATGACCCAGGGCTGGAAGAACTCACTCTTTGGGAGCAGGGATCTTAGAATGATTCTCAAGGGCAAGGTCAACCCGTAGGGGTTTCTGGAGACGCTGTGACTTCTTATGGACCCAGGTCCTCTTCTTGCTCCGTTCTGCAACAAAGAGAAGTCCTTACCTTAGGCCTCCCCACCTTCATAAACCAATCCCTGGCTTCAGGTCAACTGGAGCTGGATGAATCTGGGTCCAAGCTATCCAGCACATACCTTAAGATTCCCAGACTCACCGGGCAGTGGTGACGCACGCCTTTAATCCCAGCACTCGGGAGGCAGAGCCAGGCGGATCTTTGTGAGTTCGAGGCCAGCCTGGTCTACAGAGTGAAATCCAGGAAAGGCGCACAGCTACACAGAGAAACCCTGTCTCGAAAAACCAAAAAAAAAAAAACAAAAAAACAAAAAAGATTCCCAGACTCATCTTGTTCACCTATAGAAGATTCCAGAGGCCCAGATCTGACCCACTCACGGCCTAAGCCAGCAGGAGGCAGGCCTTGTGATCGAACTAAGTCTCCACGGACCCATCTCAAGGCACTCAGACACACAGCAGGGAAAGGCCTCAGAACTAACAGAGAAGAGGGCAAGCATCCAGGGACACTGAGACTCAGGGAGGACTTGCTGCGACCATCTCTCAGCACTCTGCTATCTATTTCCAAAGCCCAGCAGGTAAAGAAGAATTCTACTGCAGAGCACACTAAGGAGGCCAAGAATGGTGGGGCACACCTGAATACTAAACTCAGGAGGCTAAGGCAGGAAGATCGAATCTTTGGCCAGCCTGAGCTAAACAGAGAGAACCAAATTCCACAAATTAACAGGGGATGGGATGTAACAGTGGCAGAGTGCCTGAGGAGCACACACAAGGCCCTGGGCTCTGTCCCAGCACTGCAAATAGTAATAAAAACAGCAGCAGCAAGATGCCATGAAAAACTGAGTGCTGGACTGAAAGATGGTTCAGCAGCCAAGGCTCCTGCCGCCAAGCCTGGCAACCTGAGTTCAATCCCAGGAACCCACAGAGTAGGAGAACTGACTCCTACATGATGTTCTCTGACAACACGCCCCCACACACAATATAAATGTAAAAACAAAACTAAATTCCAGCACCAGGAGGCAGAGTTCAAGGCCAGGCCTGGTCACAAAATGAGTTCTAGGACAGCCAGGGCTATTACACAGAGAAACCTTGCCTTGAAAAAGCAAAAGCAAAACCAACCAAACAAAAAAATCTTTGTAGCTTGGCCTGTTGGCTCCTATCTGTAATACAAGCACTTGGGAGGCTGAGGCAAGAGGATGTGAGTTCCAGGCCAGCCTGGGCTACACAGTGACCCTTCAGCTAGCCTGGGTACAGAATGAGACCTTGTTTCAAAACAAAAACAAAACCTAGAAATCACTAGGTTAAGCAAAAGTGAGCCAGACTCAGAAAGATAAACACCGTGTTTTCCCTTTTATCTAGAACCTAGATTTAAAACTACATGCACTGGCCTTTAATTCCAACAGAGACAGGCAGATTTTGTTGAGTTCAAGACCTGCCTGGTCCGCACAGCAAGTTCCAGGCCAACAATACTGAATACTGAGACCTTGTGCCAAAAAAAATAAACGAAACCAAAACAACTCCCATGTGCGCCACAAAACTAGAAAGGGGACTGTGAGACAGGAAAGAGATAAGATAACTGAATGTCTAATAAGAAAGACGGGAGCTGAAGAGATGGTTCAGTAGTTATACCCACTTAGTGTGTGTGTGTGTGTGTGTGTGTGTGTGTGTGTGTGTGTGTGTGTGTATGTGTGTGTCCCCAGCACGCCCAGAGAGGCTCACAACCATCTCTAACTTTAGTTCCAGAAGATCTGATGCTCTTTTGATCTCTGGGGGAACCAGGCACACATGTAGGCAAAACACTCATACACATACATAAATAAACCTAACAAACTTTTTAGAAGGAAAACAAAGGAGGGGGACTATCAGAGGGGAACCAGCTAGAGGAGACATGGAGGGTAGAGGGCAAGGGAGTAAGTGAAAAGATGGTGACATTAAAATGTCATGATAAAATCCATTTCTTTATACGCTAATGTAAAAGTTAGTTGAAAAAGTCCCTGTGCCCCCAAGGAGCTTTCCTGGCTTCTCCTGACCTTGTCAAGGTTCTGTTTTCATTAACAGGAACCTCTGACTCACACTGTAAATATTAAGGTGCCTATCTGTTGGTGAAACTCGCCCCCCACCCAGCTTGCTCTGCAAAGCCACTGGCTATCCTGCTTGACCAGGTACCAGCTTGTTTTCAGTACCTGCTGAATCACTTTTGAGTGTTTTCCTGCCACATTGGTGAAAACCCCAATTACTCATCAAAGCAATCTCTAACTTGCCTTTGTCTTCGTGTCTCAGCAGGTCCAAACCCAAGCTTTAACGGAGCAAAGCCAGCTTGTCAAGACATGTTTCCTACCTACTGGCTAATGCCAATCCTCTCGTTCTCTTTGTTTTGAGACAGGGTTTCACTGTGTAGCCCTGGCTGTCCTCAAACTCTGATATTTGCCTAGCCATGTGTGAGGCCTGGATTCAATCTCTAGTACTGAGAAAACAAACATACAACAAGAGAGAGGTTGCTTTTCTTAAGATAATCTCAAGCTTTCTCTCCACCCATTCAAGGTAATCCTTTATAATTAAGGTGGCTCCTTCTAACCTCTTATGGTAAAGCACACCTTTATTCCCAGGACTTAGGAGGCAGAGGCAAGCAGATCGATCTCTGAATTTGAGGCCAGTCTGGTATACATGGTGAGACTGTCTCAAAAAAATAAACAGGGGCCTGGAGAGATGGCTCGGCGGTTAAAAGCACTGACTGCTCTTCCAGAGGCCCTGAGTTCAATTCCCAGCAACCACACGGTGGCTCCCAACCATCTGTAATGAGATCTGGCGCCCTCTTCTGGCCTGCAGGGATACATGCGGACAGAACACTGTGTACATGATAAATAAATATTTTTTTTAAAGATTTACTATGTATACAGCATGTATGACTGCAGGCCAGAAGAGGGCACCAGATCTCATTACAGATGGTTGTGAGCCACCTTGTGGTTGCTGGGAATTGAACTCAGGACCTCTGAAAGAGCAGTCAGTGCTCTAACCGCTGAGCCATCTCTCCAGCCCCCATTATAAATATAAGAAAAAGTAAAATAAATTTTTTGTTGATTTTCTTTCCGTAGCCTGAACTTGCTATGTAGACCAGGTTGCTCTTAAACCGAGGCCATCCTCCTGCCTCCGCCTCCCAAGTGCTGGGACTACAGGCATGTGCCACCACATTCCCCTAAAACGCTTGCTTTTTAAATTATGTCATCAATATAGATCTCATGTGACGCAAGCCTCACCCAAGACCACAAAAGCACTCCTTACCTTTTTTCTTGGATCCAGTGTCCACGAAGAAGAGCTTTTCATTTGGGGCCTCGGCCAACAGGCCACTGAAGGATAAAAATGCAGACCATTAGCCAAAATAATGCTGGGAAGACGACAGACCCTCCTACGGTGGAGCCCAACTCTCTGGGTCCATTCCAACACCTCAAACCACGGGGTTCTAGGCTTTCACATTACATCACGTAGGATTCAAAACGTACCACGTTGGGATGCACGTACGTCATCCTCATTCACTTGAACTTCCAACTCTGTGGCACAGGCTTTAATCCTAGCACTCGGGAGGCAGAGGAAACCGAGTTCGAGACCAGCCTACGTACACTTGGCGTGTCTACATGTCTACAGACTAAGCGCCAGGCCATCCCGAGCTGCCTAGCGAGGTCTTGTTTCCAATTTTTAAAGAAACCTAAGCGAAATCTAAACTTCGTTGGAACATCTGCACACTTATTTGTTAAAGACGGTGCTATTAAGTCTCCAACCCCGAGATCCCCCGAGCCGGAAGTTCCCCGGTCGGGTCTTGCACCGGGCCGCGAGGAGCGAGACGGAGCTGCCGGAAGTCCCGCCCCACGTACCCGGTCGTGCGCTCCTGCAGCCGTACGTCTTCTAGGAATTGGTCCACCTCTATCCCCAGCGGCTCCTCAGCGAGCCTCCTCCAGCCGCGCTTCTTGTTCCTGGGGCCCCGCCGCCGCCGCCTCAGGGCCGGGTCCACCGAGGTGGGCCGCAGCCCCAGGAAGCCGGAGCCCGCATGGCTTCTCGAGCCGCGCTTCTCCCCGCCGCCGCTACTCCCCGCCGCCATCTTCTGAAAGGAAGCGCTCGGTCGCTTAAAACGCTGATATCCGGTTTGGAGTCTGCGCAACCCCCTGGACGCAGGTCGTGACGCACTTCCTGGTGCGGCCGTCTTGCTAAAGTGCAGTGCTAAGGAAGAGGTGATGAAGGCCGCCTTGGTAAAGGATCAAGGCTTCCTCTACTTATCTTTTTTTTCCTCTTAAAAACTTTTTTTTAAGCCGGGCGTAGCCAGGCGGATCTTTGTGAGTTCGAGGCCAGCCTGGGCTACCATACCAAGTGAGCTCCAGGAAAGGCGCAAAGCTACACAGAGAAACCCTGTCTCGAAAAACCAAAAAAAAAAAAAAACAAAAAAAAAACCCCAAAAAAAAACAAACAACTTTTTTTTGGGGGGGGGGGTTAGGGATTTAGCTCAGTGGTAAAGCGCTTGCCTAGCGAGCGCAAGGCCCTGAGTTCGGTCCTCAGCTCCAGGGGAGGAAAAACTTGTTTTTTTTGAGATGAGGTCCGGTGAAGTCCAAGAAAGCCAAGAACTCGCTGTGAACTACGAAATGACCTTGAATTCCTCATCGTTCTGCCTTCCCCTGATTAATGCCACCATACCAAACTCCTGGGTTTGCAACTGGGACCTGCAGTTCCCAACTGGTGGAGAGCAGGCTATGTAGATTCTTGCTTCACACTCTGAGCAATATGTCTTTGCCGATGTCCTGAAATTTTGCTCAAACTATTTGTTTCTAATTCTTTGACACATTTCACACGTGCCTTGCCCATTTTTCACTTCCCATTGCCCTCTCACATACCTTTGCTAATCTTGTGTGTGTGTGTGTGTGTGGTTTTCGAGACAGGGTCCTGTAACTCACTCTGTAGACCAGGCTGGCCTCGAACTCACAGAGATCCGCCTGGCTCTGCCTCCCGAATGCTGGGATTAAAGGCTGTGCCACCACCGCCCGGCCAGCCTTTGCTACTCTTACTGCACCATGCTACTTCCCGAAAGGCCCTCTCTTTCTGTGTCTTTGTTGCTGTTTTGTGACACACTGGATTTATTAGGATTGTTTGTATGACAGGAGTGAAGGGTTAGCCACTAGAGCAGAGGCAACTGATCAGCTGAAGGACACCTCTCTTTCCCCAACAGTAATCTCATAGAGGTGATGCCGGGTCGGTTTTTCTTTAACTTTTTTATTCAAGAAGATGTGGGCATGGGACGGCCAAGGTGACTTAGTAGGTAAAGGCTGTTGCTACCAAGCCTGATGACCCGAAATTAATCCCCAAAACCCATACAATGGAAGCTCAGAGCCAACTTCTGCAAGCAGGTTGTTCACAACCTTCACAGGGCATACTGTGGCATATTTGCTTACATACACACACACTTTAAAAAAAAAAAAAAAAGCTGGGTAGTGTTGTTCATGACTCTAACCCTGTCTACTCAAGAGGTGCCAAGGTAGGAGGGTCACATGTTCGAGGGCCATCCTGTACTGTAGAATGAGTTTCGGTAACTTAGAGAGACTCTCTCAAAACGAAAAACAAGAGCTTTCTGGGCAATCAACGAGGACCTGAATTTGAGTACCCAGACTTATAGAAGAAGCTGAATATGTGGCCTGGAGAGATGATTCAGCTGTTGAAAGCACTGGCTGCTCTTCCAGAAGACCCCAGTTCAATTCCCAGGACCCATAGGATGGCTCACAACTGCCTGAAACTTCAGCTCTTTGGGAAAACATACATACACATAAATGAAAATCTAAAGTTCCAATCCTAGAATATTGAAAATTGAGGACGTTTAGGAAGGTCTAGGTTGGACACACAGAATGTGATATTCAGGTAATGTCAGTTGCATACATCATTCACAGGCTTAGGAGGGAGACTCGGAATCATTGCTCTTGGGCATGGTAGTATACAATGCCTTAGTTTTCTTAGCTGTAAAACAGGAGTAATAACGCTGTTCTGAAGATGAAAGTTAATACATGTAAAGCGTGGTGCCTAGCATCCGAGTGTGAGCTACTGCCGATGCCTCCACCCCCATTCCACCCTCCAGGGGCCCCTGGGAAGTGGTAGTCCACCAAAGAGGTCTACAAAGGTTTTTGCTTCCTCCCTGTACCCCCGGTCGTGCTGAGAGTGAAAACCAGAGCCCCGTGGAGTGCAGGCTATGCAGGCACTTAACATTGAGCTACAGCCCCAGCCACACCACACAACTCTCCCCCACCCGGTAATCCTGTTGCCGCTGTGCTGGCATTACAAAGGACCACAATACCGGACCCTTAAAGGAAAAGGCACGGGGAGGGAATACATCGCGCCAGGATCTCACAGCAGAACTCAGCTCGATCCTTGCGCAGGGTGTTGAGGTGATGGCCTGGACTGAGTCACTGACCACCTTCCTTCCTGATTACGCCAGAGGGCGTCCCTGGCCGCAGAGCGGGACTTTGCGTGGGCGGGAGGCTCTCCAGGCCAGCGTGTCCCGAGAGTGGTGGGTGTGGGCCGGGCGTGTGTCCTGTGCACTCCGACACTAATCCCTCCTTCCCCAAGACCCGGTGGTTTGGGCTACAGGATCTGCTCTACTGCATCCGCGTCGTGTCAGTGAGCGCTGGAGGGCGCTTTGGGGACTAAGGGCGCGCGCTGTACCCAAACTGGCAGTTGGCACAGGTCCACACCCAGGACTGAGTTCCCAGGCCCCGCGGCGGGAGGCGGGAGGGAGGGATGTCCCGGGGGTGGGGAGGGCCCTGAGTAACTTTTCTTAGGAAAATATGCAGGGCTGGCCCCCAGCCCGAGACTGAGTCAGCGCAGTGTTGAGTCACAGGCTGCGCCGCCCCTGTGAGCCATAATGTTTCCCCGTGCGTCTCTTCCCTAGGGGTCTCCTACCTCAAGATAGCCTGACAGCGACACAAGCAGCAGCCTTGGCTTTATTGGCCCTGTGGGGGACACTGGGTTCCCAACCCCTTCCAGCTGTCCCCCCTCCCCATCTTCTCCATGATGGCCCCATCACCAGGGGTGGTGAAGACACAAGGCGTGGTGGGGGTCCCTTCAGGGAGGAGGAAAGGCTATAGCACCAAGAATTCCCAATCCCCCAGAAAATCCGTGAAAACCCGGGCTTCAGTAAAGCGCCCGTCACCCCCCGGGGACTTTGTCTTTGGTGGGGGACTTTATTAATATCACCTGAAGGTAAAAAGAGGCGGCTACTATGGCCCCCCAATCCCGTGAACAAGCTGGGGGTACTAGGAGCACTGGGCAAAGAGCAGGAACCATCCTGGAGCCGGGAAGTTGGGGTTTTTCTATCTGCTGCAGAATCTTTGTGAAAAGGGTGTGGTCAGAATTCAGGATTTGTGGGGAGGAAAGAGAAAGGAAGAAGGGCCCATATGAGGAAGGAGGAGCTCAGATGTCCCCCTCGGAGCCCCCAGTGGAGTAGGGAGCCCTAAGATGGCTGGGTGAAAGTAGCTGCTTACCTTATTATAAAAAGGGACAAGGGGTCTTGCTGGTATCAGTGTTTGTGTGACTGTATGGATGCCACACTCCTGAGAGTCAGTTCCACCAGGGCCCAGCATGCAGTAAGTGCTCAATAAATATCCGGATGGGGCTGTGAACATAGCTCAGCATGCCTAGCATGTAGGAGGCCCTGGGTTCACACCCCAGCACTGCATAAACCAGGGAGATGAAATATCCAGGCCATCCTCAGCTACATAGGAAGTTCAAGGGTATCTTGGGCTATCTGAGACACTGTTTCAAAAAATAAAAATAAAAAATGAAAGAAAAAAAAAGGCTATATATGAATGACGGATGGATGCCTGTGTGTTTTTCTGTACGACAAGCCCATGTGTATGTGAGAGTGGAAATGTGAAGGACGGGACAGAGAAAGTTTGTCACTCCCCCTGGTCCTCTATAAGTGCTTTGACTGAATGTCTGGTGTGGGGGAGTAGCCCCCCCTCGAGTCCTTACAGCCAGGCAAGGCGGGCAGGCAGGGCAAGTGGGCCGGAGCAGGGATCTGCGTGTAGCCGTGTAGCCAACTGGAGCTGGGGAGCCACAGCAGGGCAAAGTGGGAGGGAAGACCGTGCTGTCTCACTCAGCAGAGCCCTTCTGGCGTCGCTTGGAAGGCGGCACCAGGCGGCGGGGCAGGTTGGTGGGCAGCCCGTGACCCTCGAGCTTGGCCTCGATGAGGTGGCTGGCCAGGGCGAACTCCTCATCATCCAGCATGCCGTCACGGTCGACGTCGCTCAGCTTCCAGATCCGCCCCAGCACGGAGTTGGGAAGCTTGGTGCCCACCATCCAGGTTTTGGCCTTGGAACCGCTCAGCTTGCCGTCGGCAGGCGCCAAGTTGTAGAAGATTTCGTCGTATTTGGACTTGTCCTTGGTCACCACCCACTCGCCATCGTCTTCTGAGCCCTCCTCGCCATCCTCCAGCGCTTCGTCGGGGCCCCGCTCCACGAAGGGGCCCATGTGGGTGCCCTCAAATGCACCGCCCTGCACGCCAGCCTCAACACTCTCCAGCTCCTCCTGCCGAAGCAGCGGCATAAGCTTGGCAATGTCGTGTGTCAGCATCTCATCCAGAGCCTCCAGCAGCTTCGGCTTCAGCGAGTGGAACTTGGTGAAGTCATGTGCCATCAACAGCTCCTGGAGGGAGGAATGGAGAAGCTCAGAAGTCAGGGGGCACCATCACAAGGCTATTATGCCCCCGCCCCTCACTGGGGGATTCTAGGCAGGGGCTCTACCACTGAGCCACACCCCCAGCCCCTCACTGGGGGATTCTAGGCAGGGGCTCTACCACTGAGCCACACCCCAGCCCCTCACTGGGGGATTCTAGGCAGGGGCTCTACCACTGAGCCACACCCCAGCCCCTCACTGGGGGATTCTAGGCAGGAGCTCTACCACTGAACCACACCCCAGCCCCTCACTGGGGGATTCTAGGCAGGGGCTCTACCACTGAGCCACACCCCCAGTCCTCCACCAGGGGATTCTAGGCAGCTACTCTATCACTAATGAGCCCAGTCCTGTTTTACATTTTTCCCACTTTGAGCCAGGGTCTTGTGTAACCCAGGCTACCCTCCAACACATGGCGTAAGAAAGGATGGCCTTGGATCTCTGTGAGTTTGAGGCCAGCATGGTCTACAGAGCTAATACCAGGACAGCCAAGGCTACACAAAGAAACCTTGCCTGGGGGGGGGGGGTTGCTGGGTGGTGGTGGCACACACCTTTAATCCCAGCACTTGGGAGGCAGAGGCAGGCGGATCTCTGTGAGGTCGAGGCCAGCCTGGGCTACAGAGTGAGTTCCAGGACAGGCTCCAAAGCTACACAGAGAAACCCTGTCTCGAAAAACCTGTACCCACTTTTGCTTGGTCAGCCCTGCCCTGCCCACCTCCAGGCCTCTGTATTCAGCCACTGGTGATCCTAGGTCTGTACATGGGAAGGGGCTGCTGCTGTCTCCCTATCAAGACAGGGTCTTGAATGTAGTCTAGGCTACTCTGGGACTCACTATGTAGTTATGCCAGCCTAAACTCGCAGCAATCCCCCTGGCTCAACCTCTGGACTTCTGGGTTTACAGATGTGAGCCATTGTCCTAACTTTGCTCCTTCTTCCCTTTTTTTTTTTTTTTTTTTTTTTTTTTTAAGATCTATTTTGGCCAGGCAGGCAGTGGTGGTGCACACCTTTAGTCTCAGCATTCAGGAGGCAGAGGCAGGTGGACCTTTGTGAGTTCAAGACCAGCCTGGTCAACAGAGTGAGTTCCAGGACAGCCAAGGCTGCACAGAGAGACCTTGATTCAAAAAAAAAAAAAAGTTTTATTTTGGGGTGTGTGTGTGTGTGTGTGTGTGTGTGTGTGTGTGTGTGTGTGTGAGTTCATGTGCACCACATGCATATAGGCGTCCACAGATGCCCAGAGAGAGTATTGTATCCCCTGGAACTGGAGTTACAGATGGTTGTGAGCCACCTTGTGGGGTGTTGGGAATTGAACCTGGGACCTCTGAAAGAGCAGTGCATATTCTTAACCACTTAGCCATCCCTCCAGTCCCTCCCCCTTTTTTTGAGACAAGGTCTGACTAGGCAGCTCAGGCTGGCCTAGAACTCTCTCTGTAACTTAGGCTGGCCTTGAACTTCTTCTGATCATCCTGCCTTTGCCCCTCACCCCAGTGCTGGGATCAAAAGGCATGAGTCAATATACCTGACTATAACTCAGTTTAAATATGGTCAGTGGTTACCATGTTGGGCAGCACAACTTGGACCATTTCCTTCAAAGTAAAATAGAGTGTCCTTTTTCTATGAGTCAGCTGTACTCATCTGCCCCTTCCCCCTTTTAAAGATAGGGTCATATGTAGCCCAGGCTGGCCTTGAACTCTTTCTGTTCCTGGAGCTTGAGTTCCTGATCCTCCTGTCTCTACCTTGCTAGGATTACTCATGTACAGGACCTTGCCTAGTTCCTCTCTCCTTGCGACAAAATGTTTATTTTTATTTTATGTGTGTGAGTGTGTGTACCACATGTGTGCCCATGGAGAGGGCACCGGATCCCCTGGAACTGGAGTTATAGATGGTTGTGAACTGCCATGTGGGTGCAAGGAAAGGAACCCAAGACCCCTGTAAGGGCAGCTAAGTGCCCTTAAGCTCTGAGGTATTGCTCAGGCCCCCACCTCTCTTCTTGCTGGTTGGAATGCAGACACAGTACTGGAGTTCCTGCAGCCATTAATGCCATGGGCAAGCATGGAAAGGAGAAATTTAGTAGGTCCCTGGCTCCCTAAGCAGCAAGTTGCCCTTCCATTCTGAGAATATTCTAGGGCCTTAAAGGGAAAGAATGTAACTTTCATGTTAACTATTATTATGGGCTTTCTCCCCTCTCTGTTACCCTAACTCATAAAGCCAGGTTCCCCCCGGATGAAAATGTCACCCAACCCTCCAGCCTTCCAGGCTCCGTCTCAGAACCCACAGGAGACTCTCATCAGCACCCTGCCACCCTGTCCGGAGCAGCTCCCCACCTGCATCTTCTGGCAGTCCGGGAAGTCCCCAGGGGAGATGTGGTGCTCTAGCTGGATCTTCGCGAAGATGACAGGCAGCTTGAGGATCAGCTGCTTCTTTTTGTTCTCCTTCCCGAACACCGAGGGCATCTCTTTCTTCAGGTAGCTGATGATGTAAGCGTGCACCTGCAGAAGGGCATTCGCATCTGAGCCCGCGGCACCGTCACCAGGAGGCGACTGGGGCTGGACGGGGCCTGGGAACCTGCATTCCTTTCTCTTTGAGGCAGGGTCTTGTGTAACACAGACTGGCCCTGAACACCTGGTCCTCCTGCCTCCTCCACCTCCTGAGTGCTGGGATGACAAGTGTGAGTCACTATGCACATACTTTCTCTTGGGTTTTGATAGAAGGTTGCACTATATACCCCAGGCTGGATCCAAACTTACAGCCATCCCCCTGCCTCAGCCTCTTCAATGCTGAGATTGCAGCTGTAAGCCACCATGCCGGGCTGGAACCTCCTTTTCTAACGTGTTATAGGCAGGTGAACCCCACTGCCTTATCCAGTGGGGTTCAACTTAAGCTTCCCTCTCTGTTAAACCATCTCAGCCACTCCCAGCTTGAAGATCCTGCAAGCCGGCCTCACCCAAATACCAGCCCAGAGCTGGGACTTGCCTGTCTTCTGTCACATTCCTACCCGGCTCCACAGCCCGATGTCCTCCAAGGCACTTGAGCTTAGCTGAGAATGAGTTGCTCTTAGCTGTGCCGAGCTCTGGAAAGCGATGTCCAAACTCTGCCCAACCCAGTGGAAGCCAGAAACTGGACATTTTGGTTTCTTAAGAATCCTTATTGTAGATCCAGTTGGACTCAAACTAGCCAGCCATCCTCCTGCCTCAACCTCCTGAATGCTGAGGTTAGAAAGACCTCAATTTGTTGTGAGCATTTTCAGACTTTTAAATGTGTATGGATGTTTTGTGTCTGAACAGTGTCCACAGAGGCCAGAAGAGGGCATCAGATCCGCTGGGACTAGAGTTAGAGATGGTTGTTAGCAGCCATGTGGGCGCTGGGAACCGAACCTGGATCCTCTAGAAGAGCAACCAGAGCTCTTACCTGCTGAGCATCTCTCCAGCCACCCCCTCAATAATCCTGAAGGGCCCCACTGCCCTCCCTGACAGGCCTCTGCAGCTTCACCCACATGCTCTCCTGTCTTTCCCCTCCATATACTGCTCACCAGCACTGGTCTTCACTGACCAGCACACCAACCTTTTCCCCCACCCGGGGCCTTTGCATATGACCACGCTCTCCAGCAGGAGCTCTGTCCCAATCTCCCCACTGACCATGAAAACCAAGTGCCCTTATCACTTGCCATCGGATTATCTCCAGACCCTTCTGGGTTCTTCACAGTTGAGCTGGAGTCATCATTATTTTATCTGACTGTTCTGTTTCCCTCCATCAAACTACAGGCTCTACAAGGTCAGGCCTCGTCTGTTTCCTCTGTCCTCCCCAGTCCCGGGACAATGTGCACAGTGTCACTCAGGAAATCATTGTGGGATAAACCTCTGAACTTGAGAACCTTTGAACCACATTCTCATAAGTTATTGAAAAATAAATGAGGACGGCAGAGTGATGACTGCAGGCATGCCTGCTGTTTACAGGCATCATCGAATGCGCATGTTCAGATGGAGATAACATAGGCCCGGCGATATGGGTGGGCAGGGGAAAGGGCACTTGCTGCCAACTCCGAGTTGGGTCTCTGGGACCCACATGGTGGAAGGAGAGAACTGACCGAAGTTGGCCTCTGGCCTCAATATATAGAATGTGACATGGGAATGCATGCACACATATATCATGCTCACACACAATAAAATAAAACAAACAAACAAAAAATTCAACAGTAATAAAAAGAATCAACTCTTCCCAGATCTCAGCCATAAGCGTTACAGCATTCTGAATGCTCCTAGTGGCTTGCACTTCCACCAAAGGGCAGAGCCAGAGCAATCATCCACACCCTGCCTTGGACAAATATGGGGGTGGGTTATGGAGAACCCTTAATGAGCAGCTTCTTGCCCCCTTGGCTAACATCGAGTACATTTTTCTTAGAGTCCTTAACGGCCTTGTGCCACTGAAGGAGAGTATTCAAGGAGAGTCATGTGTGCTGTTACTGGTGACTGGACCAAGTGTGTCTGGGTCATTTGTGAAGGGTGTGTGGGCGAGGATGTGCCCCGAAGTGGGATGCCATAATGAAGTTTGGTCAGAGCAAACCCTAAAGACTCGGATCCTGGGCACTGAGGCACTGGGAACTAAGCATGAACTTGCAGGACCAGAGGGAAGCATAGCCTACAGTTTTGAGAGGCCAGTCAGAGTAGGGGTGTGGTCAGGATGAAAAGTCACAGCTTGTTACTGGAGACCCAAAGGAGAAGATGCGTGGTTGAGCTGAGAAAGCCCGTATGGAAGAGCGGGGCTTAGCGGGAAAGGCAATGAGGCGAGGGGCTGAAATGGATGGCCAATGGGGAAGGAGTGTCAGGACGCAGTCAGTGAGAATGGGCTAGTGAGGAGGAGGTGTGGCCTCCTAGAATAGGTTAATGGAGAGGCTTTCGACCTAAAAGGTCAAATAAGGAGGGGCGTGGCTCGAGGATGGTCTATCGGGGAGGGGTGTGTGAACTGTTGGGCAAATCAATTGTGGCTTGCTGTGTCTGTTGGGGCGGGTCAATGAAAAGGGGCGTGGCACAGAGGACCGTCTAACGGGAGGAAGTATTGCCTGCAAGGGCCGGCAATGGGAGAAGCGTGGCTTGCTTGCTACTCCAGGGGAGTGGTCTTCTAGGGAGGCCCAAAGGGGAGGGGCCCGGTCTGCCAGGACCGCGGCGGGGGGCGGGCCCCGCCGAGGCAGGCGGGATCGCTGATGGCTTTTCCAGAGAGGAAGCATGGGAAGGTGGCAGGAAGAGATAAGAGGGAGGCGCGGGCTAGGCCGGGGAGCGGGTCGGACACCGGGGTTTGTCCTGGGTTTCCGGAGCCACCTCCCGCCTGGCTAGGGCGCCAGGTGTCCGGCCCGGCCCCTTGGTCCCTGTGCCGCGGGGCCCCAGGTTTGGCTTCTGCTTCCCAAGGAGGAGTGAGGGTGAGCCAGGGGGTACTGAGGAAGAGAGAGGGAGAAGTGGGAAGAGAGAGGCGACTAGGAAAAGGGTATGAGCAAGAGAAAAAAGCATTGGGAAAGGAAGAGGCTGATGGGGACACAATGACTGAAGGACAGCCCTGGCCTCCTGCAACAGACGCCTTGGGTACCCACTGCTCCCTTCCAAAGAGGATTCCTGGGGTGGGGTTGGAGGCGGTGATTCACTCCTCTCCAGCTCCTTTAAACCACACCTTGGATGCCTCTACCACCTAGAACCTTCTTGGCCTCTTCTCCGGCCCAGTTTCCTGCCCCACCTCCACCCTGGCGGCCTCCCCTATGAATGCTCCATTCCACCCCTGGCTCTCAAAGCAAAGCCCTTGCCCTCTTCTTCCTCTCTGAGGCCCCGCCTGAAACAGGCTGTGTCCTCCAGCCCCCTCGATCCTTCCTAGACCTGAATCCGGTCTCCAGACAGCAGCTTGAGTGCAACCCTGTCATCCTGCTCCAAACCTTCCCGTGTCTCCCTGGTGCCCTTAAAACAAAGCACAGGAGCCTCGATGTAGCCCATAGGACCGACAGTCCTCAGTCTCGCCATATTCCCTCTGATGCCTTCTCCTCTCAGAAGCCCTCCTGACTGCCCTTCCTGACTCCACCCCCGAGCCTGGACCTTGTTTGGCTATCACTGCGGTGGGATGGGTCTGTCTTCTCCCCAAGCAAAGAGTGAGTCCTAAGACTGCCTTGGGACATTCAGACCTTGGAGCATCCTCAGCATGTCCCAGCAGAGGGCTAGGCACAGAGGTCACTTTGTTCAAGCTGAAGTTCTGCCGAGAGTCATTCATTCCATAAATATTTACAGAGCAATTCAGACCCAGGAGCTAGGGACACTCAGTGAAGGAACTCTAAGACGCCAGGTTCTGCAGAGCTTGAGTACAGAGTTGAGGAGATAGTAAACAGGGAGCCCCTGACAGGCTCACAGGAGGCGATAACAGGGTAAGGGGTAAATCTGGAGTAGGCATGCTCATTAAAAAGGAGGCACTAAGCTGGGAGGTGGTGGCGCATGCCTTTAATCCCAGCACTCGGGAGGCAGAAGCAGGCAGATCTTTGTGAGTTCGAGGCTAGCCTGGTCTACAGAGCGAGATCCAGGAAAGGCGCAAAGCTACACAGAGAAACCCTGTCTCGAAAAACCAATAAATAAATAAATAAATAAATTTAATTAAATAAAAAGTAAAAGGGAGGCCACCTCCTGAGAAGGTGACATTTGAGTGAGCCCTATGGACAGTCAGTGGGAAGAGAAGGCTGCCAGGAAGAGCCAACGGTGAGCACAAAGGCCCTGAGGCAGGTCTGAGGTGGCCAGAGTGAAGTGCAGTGGCTGATGGAAAGGGAATGGGAGGTGAGGAGGCAGGGGAAGGAGTGAGCGAAAGAGTGAGCACAAAGGCTCTCATAGGCTCGATATATTTGAATGCTTGGCCCCCAGTTTATGGAACTCTTTGGGAAGGATTAAGAGGTGTGGCCTTGTTGGAGGAGGTATGCCATTAGGGGTGAGCTTTGAGGTTTAAAAAGGCCACACCATTCCCAGTTTGTTCTCTCAGTGTGACATAAGCTCTCAGCTATTGCTCCTGCACCATGCCTGCCTGCCTGCTGCGATGCTCCCCACCATGGTGGTCATGGACTCGAACCCTCTGGAACCATGAGCACTAATAACGTTTCTTTGGTAAGTTGCCTTGCTTATGGTGTCTTTTCGCAGCTATAGAAAAATAACTAAGACAGCCACGGAGAGGACTCAGCTTTTGTTCGGTGGGATGGAGGAGGGAGAGGAGGTCAGAGATAGGATGGAGGCAGCGAGGTAAACATGTGAACGTAGAGCAATGGTGGAAAGGGGACCTTCTGCACAGGACTCCCTCCTTCATTCCACGCTGCACAGGCCCCGCCCATCAGGAGAATCAACTAATCTGGGAGCTAGGTGGTGCCTACCTAGCTGCACAAACAGGGAAGGAAGAAAAGTCTGTCCATCGCCTTCAAGGCCTCCCCAACTTAGGTCTCTTGTGACTCCATCAATCCTTCATAGCCTCCTGAAGTTTTCCTCGGTCCCCCAAGTCCTCTTCAGCCTCCTTCAGTCCTCCTTCAGCCTCCTGATTCCTTCCCCATCTCCTGATCTCCCTTTCAATTGTCCCTCAACTTCCCCAAGTCCTTCCGGCCCCCGGCCTGCCCTGCTCACCCGCACTAGCCGCGCCCTCTTCACCAGGTCGTTGAGCTTGCGCAAAGCCGCGTGGCGCGGTAGACCTTGGATATCACGGAAGAGGTCCTGTTCCTCCAGCTCGAAGAGACGCCTGTTGTCCGGCACAAGGAGCGGCTGGGACCAGAAGGAGCCGATGTAGACACGCAGGACCTCGGGTGTGCCCACCACCTTGCCCAGCGCCCACATGAGCGCCCCGTAGACACGCATCAGCTGCTGCGTCTCCACCATGTCCGCCTTGTTGAGCACCACGCGGATCTTGTCCTCGTGGCCACGCAAGGCACCGATGGCCTCTGAGAACTCATCGGAAATCTCCAGCTTGTGGGCGTCAAAGAGCAGGATGATGAGGTCCACACGCTCGGCAAACCAGCGCAAGACAGCTGGGAAGTCGTAGCCTGGAGCAGGCAGACGAGAGGGGCACAGGAATAGAAGTCATATTCCCACACCCCAGTCATTAGCATCCATTCTTTTTTTTTTTTTTTTTTTTTTGGTTTTTCGAGACAGGGTTTCTCTGAGTAGCTTTGGAGCCTGTCCTGGAACTCACTCTGTACCCCAGGCTGGCCTCGACCTCACAGAGATCCGCCTGCCTCTGCCTCCCGAGTGCTGGGATTAAAGGCGTGTGCCACCACTGCCTGGTGCATCCATTCTTTTGAGCTGATATTGGGTGGTACAAATATTCAGATTGTTAACTATGTAATTCCTGTGTATTCCAAATATCTCAGAGCCTCTACGTGGGCCCCATAACTGCCACTTTTCAGGACCCAGAACCTCAAGCCATCTGGCTTCCTGGGATGAAGCAACCAACCATGCCCCCCCCCACCTTTCACCACCTCCCCCTCTCCCCTCCTGGTTCCCACGTCACTGGCTTTTTCATCCATTCCTTTGGCAGATATTAGGGATTTGTTTCGACATGGATGTATTCATTGGCAGTTAAAATTCTCAAGTGCGGGGCTTGTAGGATGATTCAGAGTGAAAAGGTGGGACCTGAGGTAGGCTTGCAGTTTTCCTCCGACTTCCACTCATATGCTGTGGCATGTACCCACCTACGCACACACCCACACGAGAAATAAAACGTAATAAAGAATACTTTTAAGGGCTGGAGAGATGGCTCAGAGGTTAAGAGCACTGGCTGCTCTTCCAGAGGTCCTGAGTTCAATTCCCAGCACCCACACGGTGGCTCACAACCATCTGTAATGAGATCTAGTGCCCTCTTCTGTCAGGCATACAAGCAGGCAGAACACTGTGTACATAATAAATAAATAAATAAATCCTAAAAAAAAAATACTTTTAAATGGTAAAGTTGGGGGCTGGAGCGATGGCTCAGCAGTTAAGGGAACACGCTGCTCACCCAGAAGACCCCCCAGTTCAGTTGGTACCCAGCCCCCACAGCAGGCAGCTTACACCCTCCTGTAGCTCCAGTTCCAGGGGATCCCATGTCCTCTTCTGGCCCCCTTGAGCACCTGCATTCATGCACACATTCACACTTGCACACATCACGCGCACAATTTCTATTTACATTCTAAAATATTCATTTTTATCATTTATGTGTGTGTATATGTGTGCGCGCACGTGGGTAAGGGTACCCGCAGAGGCCGGAAGAGAGTGTCACGCAGACCACCTGCAGCTGGAATTACAGACAGTTGTGAGCCATCGCTGACATGAGTGCTGAGAAACAATCTTGGTTCCTCTGCAAGAGCAGCAAGTGCCCCTAACCACAGAGCCACCTCTCCGGCACCTACACAATTTTCAAAGATCCTAAAGTGGCCAGGGATGGTGCTGTACACCCCGAATCCCAGCACTCGGGAGGCAGAGGCAGGTGGATCTCTGTTTGAGGCCAGCCTGGTCTACAGAGTGAGTTTCAGGACAGCCAGGGCTACATAGTGAGACCTTGTCTGAAAGAAAAATCCTAAAATGATCTCAGAGAGGCCCCTGGTACTCATGAGCCTGCTCCCAGCACTTGACACGCCCCTGTGACCAAGGCTTTTCCCAGGGACTTGTTGGATGTGCCATCAATTGAGTGACAAGAGATCAAACTGCTAAGGCTATTTTCGTGTGTGTATCTGTGTGTCTGTGTGTGTGTCTTTGTATGTCTAGGTCTCTCTGTGTGTATGTCTCTGGGTGTTTGTGTATCTGTCTCTCTCTGTGTTATTGTGTATATCTGTGTGTGTTCATGTGTATATGTGTGTGTACGTCTATGTTTGTATATGTCTGTGTGTGTGTTCGTCTGTGTGTCTGTGTGTCTGTGTGTCTCTCTGTGTGTGTCTGTGTGTCTATGTCTCACTGTGTCTGTGTATCTATGTATGTCTCTTGTGTGTGTGTCTGTGTATGTCTGTATGTGTTCATGTGTATCTGTGTGTGTATGTCTATGTGTCTGTATATGTCTGTGTGTGTGTTCGTCTGTGTGTCTGTGTGTGTCTTTGTGTCTGTGTGTCTCTGTGTGTGTGTCTATATGCTTGTGTGTCTATGTGTGTCTCTTTGTGTTTATGTGGGGGGGATGGGGAGGGGTGCACATGAGTTTAGGTATTCCTGGAAGCTATAAGTGTCAGATCCCCTAGAACTAAAGTCACAAGTGGTTGTGAGCAGTCCAGTGTGGGTGCTGGGGACTGAACTTGGTTCCTCTAGAAGAGCGATTTGCACTCTTTTTTTTTTTTTTTTTTTTTTTTGAGCTGAGGATCAAACCCAGGGCCTTGTGCTTGCTAGGCAAGCGCTCTACCACTGAGCTAAATCCCCCACCCCACAATTTGCACTCTTAACCACTGAGCCATCTCTCCAGGAGTACTATGTTCTTGCCACCCTATACGTTCAATAGTTTGTGTCCATCCATTCACTCATCCACTCATCCCTTTTCTCATTCATTCAATACTTCTCACCTTTACCCCTTCACTTATTCATTCACTGATGAGCAAAGCTTAGGAGAGCTGAGAATGTAAGACCCACCCCTGACCTGTCAATCAGGAATCCCCGCCCCACCCCTGTATACTGTGTGGCATTAGGCAAGTAGCTTAACCTTTCTGAACTTAATATTAAAAAAACAAAAATCATGATTGGTTCCATCTCACAGACAATCATGACACTAAAGGATGACAGTTGATCTCATCCATGGGAAAAGCTCATCTATGGGCGTGTGTCATTGTGCCCGTGAGGGGGTAGAGTAGCTTCGGCAACTAGACCCCCTAGAAAACTATTAGAGAAAAACACAAGATGCCAGAGTAAGTGTTCAACAAATGTTAGCCATGGGCCACCAGGCACATAGGACAACTCAGGACTCATCTCTACCTGCCTGCTCCCAGCGGGAGGGGAGGCTGAGGTGACCCCGAGGGGGTGCCTGACCTGGCCTAAGTGTAGATCACGGTGGGCTTTCTGGAGGAGCAGATAAAGAGCCAGCAGCTGACAGGATAAGGGGCCATCACTGATGTCCTGACTTGAGCTCAGGGGTATAACAGACTCACTCATCCCAGAATGCCAGTGGGCAGGCAAGAGATGACGCCATCCTTCAGCTAAGGAAACCGAGGCACGGAAGCCACGCAGGCAGGAGGCAGAAGGGCAGGACTTGCCTCGGCAGCTGTAGCTGCCTGTCCGCCCCTTACCCCCACCCCAACACGGGTCCAGGAGGCAGCCTACTCCTTGCTGATGGGAGGGGAAGGGGTAGCAACAGTGTTCTGGGGAAGGCAGGGCCAGGTCACTGCTGGGGCGGCAGCTGGGCCTCTCCTCCCTCCCTAGGATCTACATACACTCTGGCCTGGATTTGGAAAGTCTGTCTCATGGGGTTGGGGCGGGGGTGGGGGGGGGAGAAAGGGAGGGGAGAGGAAGGGAGGGAGGGAGGTTGAGTCAGTGTGGGAATGGAGACGTGGCAGAGAGACGGGATGTTCACCCAAGAAAAACACTCCTGGTTACCCATCACCCAGGCACCTATTTACTCCATGCAGCAAACTTAACCCTTCTCAGAAGTTCCTATGGTTTTCTCCCTATTTGCAGGTGGGAAATTGAGGCACGGAGATACAAGATGGCTTGCTTAAGCCATTACAGTTTCAAGGAACTGTTCCCTTCTGTGTCAAATAAAACAAAGAAACGAGAAAATCAGCAGAGTCCAGACTGGAGGTGTGCCAGCGAGACACCCTAGGCAACGGTCACACCAAGCAAGCGGCTCCAGGCAGCCACACCTCTGCCAGTGCACACTCACGTGTACACACCCACCACCAAACAGCCGGATACATCAGAGCCTCCTGCAGCCAGACTCAGGCTTCCCAGACACAGACTTGTGTGTTGGAGGCTGGGACCTGCACAAATTTGCATACCATACGGTCACAAAGATGCATCACAGAGGCAGGAATCCATACACACTTCAGCTTGGAGGCCTGTCTGAACACACACAGTGTGTGGCGGCAGAGACATTACTGCAAATGCCCAGGCTGGCCTCCAACTGGTCACAATCCTCCTGTCTCAGCTCTCCCAGTGCTGGGATGACAGATGTGCCCTGCCACACAAGCTCTTTCTGGTAATTATACACCTTTCAAAATGGACAATATAACCCACACAGACATAAATACAGAATCACACACACACACACACACACACACACACACACACACACACGAGCTGAGGATGTAGCTCACTGGTAGAGCACTGGCCTAGAATCCCCCAGTAAGAGTCTGGGGACATGGCAGGCTTGTCTACTATGTGCAAGGCACCAACACCACAATAAAACAGCCTTACAAGATCCCTCCATGTCCCTCTGCCCCACACCTTCCCTCAGAATCACATAAAATCACAATTAGAGGTACACAGTGCACATAGCCAGCCACCCACACATTTCTGTCAATTCATACTTCAGGGTCGTGGCCTCCATGTCACACCGGCCAGCACATCCCATCACAGACGGACACACAACGTCCCCCATACCCATCACCTAGTACTTCCCCAGGATTTACCCAGTTCTCCCCACCCCAAGTCCCCCTGGACAGACAGGCTCCACCTCCCATGCCTCCAGGGCCAGAGGAAGGGGATCCCCATCCCCACCCCTCTTCATCTCCTACGGAAGCCCGGCGGCGCCCTGGGCTCCCTCCATCATTTAGGCCCAGCCCATGGGCTAGGCACACCAGGAATTCCTCCCTCCCCGGCTCCCCCACCTCCAGCTGGCAGAGCGCTGAGACCATTTCTGCAGCTGCCTCCTGTGTTTCTCCCTCGGGGCTGCTCTGCTGGACAGCGGCCAGGGGCACTGGCGCTTTGGGAGCCAAAGCCCTGCCCCGGCCCCGCCTCCTGCCTGGCTTCGGGTCCCCTCTGCCCCACACTGCTGCCTCCTTTGCCCCAATTCCCCGGCCGAGGCCTAGGGATGGGGGTGGTGGCAGGGACAGACGGAGAGGCTGTGGGCCCAGATGCTGGGGTGGGGGAGATGTTGAGGAGGGGACTGGGGTAGGAGCAGGGCTACAAGGCTGGGCAGGGTGGGAGGGGACAGGCTCACTGGCCGGCCCTGCTGGAATTTACCCCCCACTGCTCCCCCTGCACAGCTGTTTATAAATTCCAGGCCCGGCCTTGGCCCCCACCCAGCTTCTCCCGCTCAGCTCCATCTGTGGCCCAGCCTCCAAGCCGGGAGCTCAGAGGAACAAGCACGGGGCCCAGGGCCTCCCTGTCCAGCCCTGTCTCTTCCTGGGACTCTCTAAGCACCTCCTGTTCCCCCATGCCCAGTCTCTGCCCCTCTTCATCTCTCCTTTTGCATCCTCCCGGCCCGCCCAGACATGTGGCTCCAGCCTGCTCA